>NC_085842.1:86442091-86632091 GCF_035594765.1 Anolis carolinensis | reverse complement strand
AATTTCTGAATTATAAGTAGCAGCCTCTTAACAATGTTCTTCCCAGCAAGCTTACCCCATAAAATATTTCTATTAATTAGGTTCAGCAAATTCAACAAAAATCCATTTGGAAGGAGCACTGTATATTTATAAATTAAATGATGTAAACACAAATAAACACAAAATGGACTGCTAAAAAAAGAACAAATAAATGCAGTAGTAGTAATCACTAGCTTAAATCCCCTTTAAAGGAAAATTTAAGTACATGGAGGGTATATATCACTGTCCTTCAGACACGGTAGCTATGTATGCAGAGCCTCCATGTTCAAATGCAGCTTGCCACTGAATGCCAGGGAATCTGAAGGTGTCGGCAACAGGAGAGAGAATTTTCCTCTGTTGTGGAGGCATGTGATGGGTCACTGTCAATAGTACAATTCATCAGGATAGCTGTTGCAGGAACTAAAAATGGTACTATCAAATCCATATTCAGATCCAAAATGTCATACCTTAAAATGTGTGGGGACTTCTCTCTCAATCTTTATGCTCTGTTTAAGACTGGCATATTTGATACACAGGAATGTATCCACTTTAGTAAAGATTATGCAACTCAGAACTGGGTGGATGTATGGCCCTCAGATATTGTAAGATGCCAGTTCCCATCATTCCTAGCTAGCACATTGGCTGGGAGGGACAGTTGAACACACACTCTCCCCCTATTTCATAAGAGAAAGACTGATTCTTCCTAGAAATGCCAGCTCAACAGTTCTTTCTGTGTTTTTTCAGGTCCTGGAGGACAGAATGGAGGCACACCAGATGGGTCCTCTCACTTTTCTATGTGGTGAGTAGTTTTATTGCTTCCAGAAAACACTATCAGTTCTTTTGGTGATGTGTGAATTCAATGACAGAGAAATGCAAGGATCTCTATCTTTGATTTACTAATGTTTTGGGTCTATTTGATTTTTCTTTCTTTTTTTATCCATGCACCCAGCGGGGGCACAACCAATGAAACGATGAAAACTCACCGGGAGTGATGATGAAGGTGACAAAAACAGGCTCCTGCTGTTCCAGGAGCGTAGAGGATGCTGGTGCCTGCCTGCTCGCCCGCTCACCTGCCCAGATGCCTTGCTCTTTTCAGTGCTGAGGAAGTTGCAGCTGTGGTTGCCCTTTCTCCCATCCTGTGGCCTGGTTGCTGGCCAACATTGGTGCTGTGAGGACTGCTTCTACCTATCCGTCCAGTTACCAAGCACTGACTCTCAGGATTGCTCTCTCTCAGGTTGGAGAAGATGCAGTTTCTCCTCTTCATTTAAGAAATCTGCATTTTTTTTTCTTTTTGCAAATCATGGACTGGTCTCAAGCCTGCCTCTCTTTAAGTCTACAACTCCGTGTTATATGGAGCTCATTTCCTTCTGCAGCAGTGCTTGAATTCCCTTTACCCTGAACCAGCACCAGTGTGGGTAGGAAATTGTTTCTACAATTTAGCTAAAAATGTCCATTGCTGACATTTGCTAAGCACTGCACCTTGCTGCTGGAAAGGTGCAGAGGATTAGCCTAAATAATTTTTACTGTTGCTGGTTTTCCACCCAGGTAAGAGTCTGTGTTCTGTGCCAATGACTATTTTTGAGCTTACTTGTTTTCTAAAACAAACCATTGTCCATGGTGCTCATGCTTTGGAGGGGCAAGGTGAAGAAGCTCTGCGCACCTATGTAGTGCCACAGGTGCCAACTTGATATTGAGCCATCCCTTTGTTTCTGCCCCCTGTGTCATTGTGTGCAAGGAATGGACTATAAAGAAGTAATGGGAAACAAGTGAAGTCTTGAGTCTCATTGCACTGACTCTTGTGTGCTTTCTTGATTAGCTGAGGGCCAAACTACATATGACGCAGAAGGTAAGGGTAGGCAGCTGTAGGGCTCTGTACTTTATTGAGCTAAAACTCCCATGATTTTTCACCTTTCACCTATGCTGCCAGGACTTCTGAAAACTGCAGTCCAGTAACTCTAAGGCAACAGAGGTGCAGCAAGTAGGAGGCATTGGATTTTTTTTTTAAAAAAAACAGTCCTCTTGGAGAGTACATGTCCCACTTTCCCCTCCTATTATTTTCCCAGCCTGAATTGACCCACCTAAACCACTTGTCAATGTCTGAGGGTATTGGTAAAGGCAAAGTAGTAAAGCTTCCATAACTTAGACATTTTTGTTCTATGTGTGTGTATCGATGCAGTTGACATAAGATCTCAAATAATAGGTACCTTCATGGCAGAAGCAGAAAATGGTTCCTCTAAATCTTGTGGCTTGGCTGGAGATGAGGAAAAAGAAGGGATTTGGCTAAGCTAAAGAACTGTTCAAGTTCCTATTCATCCAAATTCTAGAACCATCGCCAAAAAATGATTAATGAATAGGATTTTTGGCCAGGTAATCACTTTGACCTAGTAAGATTAGCAAGAAGCCAGCATAAAATGGATTAGAAACTATCCAGCAGAGGAATGGATGAAATTAAATGAAGATACTCTTGAGTCTAGCAGTACCTGATAGTCTGTAAAGAAGATGTTTTCCCTGTGAATTAGTTTATGTACTAGACTATGGGTTTTATGCAGATATTTCCTTGAGAAAGTAGAATGGAAACCTGGGCTCTGCTCACATTTTAATAAGCAAGTCTACTGTTTTCAAAAGGTTATTGAGGTCTTTCACCTTGTACCACAAGGAAAACATTTATCCCTATTATCTAAGAAGGTAAAAGGGCAGTAAAAATGTCAATAAGGCTTAACTCTACATACATGAGTTAGAGGAAACGTTTTGTTTTCTAAAAGGAATAATAAACTGGCAGGAGTTTACAACCCACAGGACTATTTATCCATAGTAGCCCAAAGAGAACGCAATAGTGCATCATTCCTTGGGTGTGCTTTTGGGACCAGGTATCTTCACAGTTATTAAGGTCTTGGGAGGCCTCTCTCTTCATCAGTAGTCTGAGGTGGTTTTCTGCTTTTCTCTCAGTAGGCACTGAGCTGTCTTCGGAAGCAAAGATTTTTGTCCCAGCAGAAACTCATGATTCTTTCATTGTAATACAAATCATATAAAAAACAAAGCCTGTCCTAACAGCAGGTCATTTTCCTGAGTAGTAATGGGTAGGAACAAAGGGCATTTTGGTGACTAGAGATGGGCAGCTCTTCTTCCTCACTTCTACTGTGAGGCTTGTACCCACTTTGCTGTATTCACTCTCCACATAGCCCATGGCAACATTCTTCTGCAGGCAAGGAGAGGGGCAGCCGCTAGTAATCTCACCTAGGACAGGGAGGAACAGGCAAGAGAATTGGTCAATAAGGAACATACACATTCTCCCCATTTGTTGTAAACAAAAGGACACAGTGCTGGAGATAGGCACCTTACCACCACCTGTGGCCCTAACATGTCCTAAGACCAATGGGCAAGGATGTTCCTTTACTGACTAAAGAAAAGAGAATCTGAATGAACTATGAAATGCAGTATGCCAAACATAAATACTCCTTTCTGCAGGGTTCTTCAACTTGGTTCCACTAGTGGAATATACTACTTTGGCAGTCTTCATAGTATAGGGCAGTGGTGGCAAACCTAGGGCTCACATGCCAGAAGGGACACACAGTTCCCTCTTTCCACCTCCACCACTTGCCTGCCCGCTCACTCGTTTGCCCCCTCAGCTTCTCCCTGTGTCCTGTGTGTTGTCTCCCCTGTGATTTGGGCACTTGGTCTCTAAAAGGTTCGCCATCAATGGTATAGGGAATCATGTGGCTTGCTAGGCTGCAAAACCCAGGCAGCATAGCTTAGCCAGTCCAGCAACATCTGGAGGATCATACAGTTTCAACAACTGTTGTGAACATTGGCCTAAATCTCCAGCTTAACTCAGTGAACCAAAGAAATTTACTTAAGTAATGGTTTACCTTTCAGCAATTGGTTAAGTAGGCTAAACTCTATTCTGAATTTATTTTGTGTTTCAGGCCACTGATTTAGTGGAGTTTCCCTCAATCTGAGCAGCACCAAATTGAGAAAGGGTGGCCTAAATGTATGTTTGTGGGTACTATAGGCACAGGTCTTGTTATGGAGCCGTCCTATTCATTCATGGACTGTAATGTCAGGGCGGGGAGGAGTCTTCCTGATGTCAAATGCTTCTCTGGTGGCCAGGAGATTAAGGAAGTTGTAATCTAAAGGATCCAAGGTTCAGGAAGACTGTCTCTGTAAGAAATGTTAATCTGAACAGGCACATTAGATGACAAACCAAAGATGACAGATGCCGTGCCTACAGAATTATAGAACACCATCCTTTTTCTATGAAGCCAGGAATAGCATTAGGATTGGGACTGGGAGTACTAAGATGTCACCTTCCTACACTTTCAGTCCCACAGCCAGATTCCTACAGACAGTGATGGGAAGGGGTTGTAGACCCACAGGAACGCTTACCAATAGCCTTGTCCTTTGGGCCAAGAATGGGCACATGCTGTCGGATGGGAGGCCCTATAGAAGTCAGCCCCACTCTTTTCCTCTTTGGCTTCTCTTTGATTTGGGCCAAAATGATTGAGGCACCAGGGAAATCCATGGCAACACGACGACGTTTCCCTGGGAAGCAGTAAAAAATAAAGTGTGTTTGTATGAAGACAACAGGAACCTGCTTCCTACAGTGCTCGATGGGACTGCACATCATGCAATCTCTAGTCCCCAGGCATAATACTACTATAGCCTCCATAATATTGTAGATAGCTTGAGGATGGCACACAGAGAACAAAGAATGGGACTCTGTGTAGGAGTAGGTTTTTGCTCCCTGCCCCCAACCCAAACCTAATGGTGATGGTCAAATTGTGTGGAATGGAGCACAGGAGGCAAAATAGGAAAAGGGGCCTTGTGTAAGTGCCCTCCCCCTCAGGATTTGAGCCACACACTTTGTGATACATGTCCAAGGTGCAGAAAAAGGTTTGGTTGGCCCTGGAACATGCTGGTCCAGTTCAGTGCAGTATTGTCTGCCAATTGCTAGGAAGGGTGTGGGCTTTGAGACACAGAACCAGTACCTACCAAGGGTCCAGACCAGGCTGGCCTCCACAGGAGTTGTGCTCTCGTCAATGTCATTCCCATAAAGACACAATCCTGCCTCCAAACGCAAACTATCCCGGGCAGCAAGTCCAGCCAACCACACTGTAGGGTTTTTTAGGAGCAGCTCAGCCAGCTCCACCACTCTGCTCGCAGGGACAGAGATCTGGGCATGAGAAAGCATTGGAATTTCATCAGTCAGATTGTTATCCTCTTTTTTGTCAGCATTAAAAGTTTTGCTCGCCTTGCCCAATCCTACCTTTGAAGTCAATTCAATACTTTCTCTGGGCTTCTCACTCAAACCATCCTAATTCAATGAGCCCTTCTCCATCAACACACTATCCTCCCAACATGAAATAATGTATTTGCCCTTCTCCGGGAGCCCATCGTGTTAAGTAAGTAACTCTTCCACAACCTCAGCAATGGTCAGCAACTATCCCACCACTTAGTGCTGCTACATGCCCACCAGTGCTTCCCATAACCTCCTTTTTACCCTTCTGGCAAGCTGAATTAAGAGCTGCCTGCATGGTACCTCTACGCCATCCTCTCCTGTGTAGCCACAACGTGTCACCCGGCAGCCCTGCACACCAAATACAGCCATCGCTGCACTGCTCATGAAGGGCATCTTCGCCAGACTGTCATTCACCCCAGACTGGAGCACTTGGGACATGGCAGGACCTAGTGGAAGAGAAAAAAGAAAGGGGATAAACAGAATCAGCTGAAAGACTAGTGAGCACTTTGAATTGATCTTAATCCTCCAGCCTCTCTAAAGGCATTTCAGAAATGTCTTGTTAAATAGGAAAGAATCAGGCACTTCAGATGAAGGATGTAGTTGGGTCAGAGTTACTTTTTAGCAGTAATTTTTCCCATTCTTAGCTGCAGTCTTTGAGAAATAACCTGTTGCCATTACTTTCTGTAACAATGAAATAACAGTTCATTGCATTACTTGCTGCAGTGCTTGATACCATCATCCATTACTTGGATTTTTTTAAAGAGGGCAACCCCTTAGAACTGATAGAAATAACATAAAATTTGGAGGGAAAATTTCCCATCTACTATGGCCCCATGTCCTTGCTACCAGGGAAGCCATTCATTACCACATAAGGTGGCAAGCACTATTAGCTGAAATATTTCAATATATATTAACCACACTAGCTAAATGCCTCTTCTGAATATTAATGCAAAGAGAAACAAGAAGGAAAAGCAGCTGCCATTATGCCCTGCTTTCCATAACTGTAACATGTGGGTTGTCTGTGAATCAAAACAGAGTATTGGATTATACTGATGCTGTGATCCAAGGGGGCACTTATATGTGGGGACAGCACAATGTAAAGTGAACATAGCCGTTCTAAAGACTGCAACTAGTTGGTGTTATATCAGTCAATGGTTTGACCTTACTGACCAAAATGAACACAACAATTCAATTTGTTGGCTATGGTAAACAAAACAGGGTGATGGAAAACAATGCTAACCTATCCCCAAAAGATGAACAAATAAGCTGTGACTTATACTGAGAGACGCAATTCCATCAGAGGCATTGATACATCAGTGCATCTTTTCACAAGCCAAATGCCTGATCTTGGTATCAGCACATTATGCTCCTCATGGTGCCTGCAATGGTGGTGGGGCAACCACTGTAGAGATTATATTTACCTTGGAGAGCAAGCAAAGCATTCTCTGAAACCTCCAAGTGAACATCACTGCCAGATGCTTTCATTTCCTTTGCTTTGTTCTGCGAGAGGAAACAGATGTTACGATAATAGCTAGGTCTTGATACACTAGAGGGGCAACTCGTGCCACCTGACCATTTCCCTCAATAGCAAGGATGGGTGTTGTGTGTTTCTACAGATGCCCCTCGACCACAGTTCCTTCTCTTGTCAGTGGGAATGCTGCTTAGGGATGATAAGAGTTGCAATCCAGTAACACTGGGTGTCTACCATTTGCCCACCACTGGTGTAAGGGGGCCCAACAATGAAGAAGAGGGATCAACTCAACTCCTTCCTGGAATGGCATACCTCTCACCTGTTCTTGCTATTATTTCCTCTTTGAAATTAGCCCTTTTGGGATGCGGTAGTTGGAACATGTACCTGCATGAGAGCGAAATCCTTCTCCATGCAACCTGCATTAGAGACCACATAGAGGTGATCCTCTGATGTACTGGTCACAATCAAGTCATCTATGATGCCTCCATTTTCATTGGTGAACAGAGAGAGAGTGCCCTGAAATAAAGGTTAAGTTCAGTCTGACTCTGTTACAAACAACAGAAGTTAGGCTGTTTTAACAGGTATTCTTTCCAAACCCTTGCGTATCCTCTCACTCTCTTGTAGTCATGTTCTGGTAGTACCCAGAAACATGCAGTACTCCAGATCTGACCTGACCAGGGCAGAACAGTGAGACTTTTACTTCCTGTAACCTGGACACAATGTTTCTATTAGTATAGCCTAAGATTGCATTAAGTCCCTTAACAATTGTATCACACTTTTGGTGCATACTCTTCTGGCTTGTAATCAAACAAGACATCAAGATCTTGGCCATAACGACTATGGTGTTACTCAGCCAAGTTTTTCCTGTTTCATGTCTGTGACTTTCATTTTTAATAATCTATCACAGTGGTTCCCAAACTTATTTGGCCTTCTGCCCCCTTTCCAGAAAAAATATTCCTCAGTGCCCTGGAAATTATTTAAAAAAAAAAATTAATAGCAATTAAACAGAAAGATATATGTACCTGTAGCCATCACCGCTCCCCTGGATTGCTGCAGCGCCCACCAGGGGGCGGTAGCGCCCACTTTGGGAATCACTGATCTATCACCTGAAAATAAAGCTCTCCTCTCCCTCTCACCCATGATTGAGGAATGTTATATTACTAGTGCTGGGCTAGATATTACATGGACACGTGTAAATAAATATGTTTAAGGAACACTTCAACAGCATTTTCCCCCAAAATCTTAACAAACTTTCTCCTTTAATTAGTTGTTATCCTGTCTCTGAGGTATTTTACTATATATGTTTAGCGAATTTGTTTCCCAAAACTATTCTGTGGGTAACAGTGGATAAGTTATTATGATTTGTCAAAGATTATTCAACTGAGCACCCCAGTCTCTGCATGCCTTCCAGTGGACTGCCTCTTCACACTACCCATTCGGCTATAACATACCTGGTTAGGCTTCAGTTCTGCAATGTCTCCCACCACTAGGCTTTCTAGGAACTTGACCCGGTCTTTGCCAAAAACCTTTGTCTGTAAAAGAGAGAATTGTTGCATCTCAACTGTTTGACATGTAAAAAACAAAGAGAACTATCTACACTTGGACTGCCAAACAAATGAATAGTATATTGTAATTAGATTATATGTGACCAATTATCAGCTGAAGAGCTCGTAATAGAATCATAGAATAGTAGAGTTGGAAGAGACCTCATGGGCCATCTAGTCCAACCCCCCGCTAAGTCGCAGGAAATCGTATTCAAAGCACCTCCGACATATGGCCATCCAGCCTCTGCTTAAAAGCCTCCAAAGAAGGAGCCTCCACCACAGTCTGGGGGAGAGAGTTCCACTGCCGAACAGCTCTCACAGTGAGGAAGTTCTTCCTGATGTTCAGGTGGAATCTCCTTTCCTGTAGTTTGAAGCCATTGTTCCGTGTCCTAGTCTGCAGGGCAGCAGAAAACAAGCTTGCTCCCTCCTCCCTATGACTTCCCCTCACATATTTATACATGGCTATCATGTCTCCTCTCAACCTTCTCTTCTGCAGGCTAAACACGCCCAGCTCTTTAAGCCACTCCTCATAGGGCTTGTTCTCCAGACCCTTAATCATTTTAGTCGCCCTCCTCTGGACGCTTTCCAGCTTGTCAACATCTCCCTTCAACTGCGGTGCCCAAAATTGGACACAGTATTCCAGGTGCGGTCTGACCAAGGCAGAATAGAGGGGGAGCATGACAATAAGACAAAATGTGAAAAGACTCAGCTCAGTCTTTTCACACCCAGATATAGGAGCCCCCTGAAAAATACTGAGAACAAATTTATTTTGCGGAATCAGTAGGAAGAGGAATGCTGAACCTTCTTAGAAAGCAGATGTCAAGCAAAGAATGTTACAAATGCCCGATACTAGTGCAACCGTTCTACACTTTTTGTTGCTTCTGCATGTGAGAGCAACATTCAGCTGCTTATGAGAATGCAAGAGCAGCCATGTTGGATCAGACCAAAGAGTTACACAGAATATGTGATTTATGGAAAGAATGGGTCAAGAATAGTGAGGTTTGGTCACATCTGAAATCCAGCTTCCACTCTTCAATGTTACCTGCAGCATGTGAGACACATCAAAGAGTGAGCACTGCTTTCGTGTGTGAAGATGGGACTCCAGGTGGCTGTGAGTGTACTGGACAGGGAGGCTCCAGCCTGCAAAGCCCACCATCTTCCCACCATGGTGCCGGTGGAAGTCATAGAGAGGTGTCCGCTTCAGGTTGTCCTGCAGAGGAAAGCAAGGGGTGCTCTGAATGATCATTAACAGCAACCCACATCAGGAAATCCTCCAACACCTGGCAGTCTTAAGAAGAAAAAACACTCAAGATAGCAACAATGGCTTTGCTCCACCTTCATTCATTCAAAAGGGAGAAGTCTTTCCCAACACATCTATTCTATGAGGTTGATTAATTCCTCAAGAAACTCTTAGTTTCCACTCATAGAGTAGACAAAGGGTGGACAACTTGTGGCCATCTAGATGTTGTTTGTTTAGACTTACCATCAATCCTAGCCAGTGACGCTAGTATTGAAGGATGGGGGAGGTCAACATAACAAACATCAGAAGGAACATAAGTTGCTCATGGTTGACCAGTTCCATCAGCAGTCTCCTCCAGAGTCACACAGAGAGTACATACATCCCTGGGTTCAGCCTACTCTGTGACCAAGGGATGATGGCTGTCTCTAAGAAGCCTATAACCTTTGTCATTAGTCGTGTTTACTCAGTGCTTTTATCACAGGTCCAATGTCAAGGGGAAAGTAAATGTGCTTGCTCTTTGTACCCCCGCAGGTTAGCAAACCTTCAATGTTCCTTTCCCACCCACTTGTGCTCTTTTCTATCCGCTCAGAGTTCAAAGAAAGCCTGAACTATGAGGAATCCCACATTGGTTTTTTTAATTTACAGCTTGCATTTGTAGTATAAAGATTAGCAGGGAGAAAGAACTATGATTGGAAGAACAGGTTGCTGTGAGATTTCCAGGCTGTATGGCCATGTTCTAGAAGCATTTTTTCCTGATGCTTTGCCTGCATCTATGGCAGGCATCCTCAGAGGTTGCGAGGTTTGTTGGAAACTAGGCAAGTGGGGTTTCTGTATCTGTGGAAGGTCCAGGGTGGGAGAAAGAACTCTTGTCTGTTGGAGGCGGGTGCGAATGTTGCAAATGGCCACCTTAACTAGCACTGAATAGCACTGCAGCTTCAAGGCCTATCTGCTTCCTGCCTGGGGGATCTTTTGTTGGGAGATGTTAGCTGGCCCCGATTGTTTCATGTGTGAATTCCCTTGTTTTCAGAGTATTGTTCTTTATTTACTGTCCCGATTTTAGAGGGTATTTTTTAATACTGGGAGCCAGATTTTGTTCATGTTCATGTTTTTCTCCTTTCTGTTGAAATTGTCCACATGCTTGTGGATTTCAATGGCTTCTCTGTGTAGTCTGACATGGTAGTTGTTAGAGTGGTCCAGCATTTCTGTGTTCTCAAATACAGTAGAGTCTCGCTTATCCAACATAAACGGGCCGGCAGAATGTTGGATAAGCAAATATGTTGGATAATAAGGAGGCATTAAGGAAAAGCCTATCAACATCAAATTAGGTTATGATTTTACAAACTAAGCACGAAAACATGTTACATAACAAATTTGACAGAAAAAGTAGTTCAATATGCAGTAATATTATGTAGTAATTACTGTATTTATGAATTTAGCACCAAAATATCATGATGTATTGAAAACATTGACTACAAAAATGCATTGGATAATCCAGAACGTTGGATAAGCGAGTGTTGGATAAGTGAGACTCTACTGTAATGTGTTCAGGAAAGAATGCTTCTGGAATATGGCCCGAAAAACCCACAGCAACCCAGTGATTCTGGCCATGAAAGCCTTTGACAACAGATTGTAAGAACAGAAAATGCTGATTTCCAGGACTACAGAATATTTAATGTATCTACTCAAGGCCAGAACCAGGGTGAGGGGGTCCCCCACTCACTTGCTTTCTGTGCCCCTCCCCACCCGCTGACCCCCCTCCAAATCCAGCACCAGAGGGAGAGGAAGAAGCAGGAGCAGAAAGAAGAGGAAAGGCTTCAAACTCCCAGTTTTCACAAGCAGAAGGTTTGCCATAAGCTGGAAATTACTTGGAGGCAACAAGTTGCGGCTTCTCCCTCTAACAAGCTGTTTGTCAGGGACCAGGGCTGGTTGGCTCTCCCTATAGTCCAGGCATGGGCAAACTTGGGCCCTCCGGGTGTTTTGGACTTCAACTCCCCCAATTCCTAAGAGGGCCCAAGTTTGCCCATGCCTGCTGCAGAGGCAGACAGAGGCCAGGGATTCTGCTGGGAAGACGAGCAGGGCCCTGGCGCCGGAGGGAAGGAGCGCTTCGCTCACTGGGAAAGAAAGTGCGCCTCTTCGGGGGCTCCTTTACCGACGAAAGGGGACCTTTCCCAACCCTCCCGGAGGGGAAGACCGAGGGGCCCGCTCACCTGTCCCGAAGCATAGCCCCTCTTCGCCGCCGCCGCCGCCCCGGAGGAGCCCCACCGGGAGCTGCCCACCCGCGCCGCCCCTCCGCCTCCGGCGCGCAACATTTTCCCAGCCGCCGGGCGCCGAGGGAGGCGGAGAGCCAAGCCTCCTCGGCCCCTCCCCGGTCCCAGGGCTCACGGTTCCGGAGGAGCCTGGGAAATGCAGTCCGCCCCCTCCCTCCCTCCCTCCCTCCCTCCCTCCCTCCGCCTCTGGCCATGGGTCAGCGCCCTCGCCTGCCCCTCCGACGCCCCAGAAAGAGGCCTTGCTCTGGAGCCCTCTTGCGGATGCCAGCCCAGTGCTAGGGATGAAGGCATCTCTTTTCTTTTCGGACCCTTGTTAGCTGTCGTTTCAAAGTTCACAGCGGTGTAACGCTCTGAATTTATTGTTCCACATTCAAGGAAATCAACATGGATAACACCATCTGCATCCCAGAACACTGTTGCCATGGTTTTTCCAACTGAGGGCTGTGTCTTGAATTTCTTTTTCTGGGGCAAGTCTTTGTGTCGATATTCCATAGACTGACGCTTCTTCTCTGGGTCATAATGGTGTACCCACATTTTGTTTCCTGTCACAATTGAATGGAGAAAGGCGTCACCTTCATTCTCGTAAGGTGAGAGGAGTTCCTGGCAAATTTCAAATCTGTGCGCTTTCATTTCAGGCATCAGCATCCTGGGTACCCATCGTGCACAGATCTTCTGATAGCCAAGCCAAGCAATAATGTGACTCAAATGTTCTTGTGAAATGCTGATTATGCTTGAAATTTCTCTCTGAGTGATACGACGATTGTCCTGAATCAATCTGTCAAACTTTTGCTTGTGAAACACTGTGGTTGCTGTCGCAGGACGTCCAACTCTTTGTTTGTCACGCAAGTCAGATTTTCCCACCTCAACAGCTTTAAACTTACTCGCCCAACAATGCACAGTACTCACATCAACACAATCACCATAAACAGCTTGCATTCTCTGATGAATCTCCTTTGGGGTGACACTTTCTGCTGTCAAGAATTCAATGACTGCATGTTGCTTAAGTCACATTGACCGACCGTCTGCGCAGGGTTCCATACTTCGCACTTTAACAATACAACCGTTCAATGCTAAGGCTTCCCGCCAAATGGAACTGTAGAGGAAAGTCTACTGAACAAGCCAGTACCTGTCGCATACCAGTACTGCCATCTGTTGAAGAGTGACGAAGGTGGAGACATTGTTTTTCATTCAACCCTCGTAATTCTGAGCTGCTAAACTTGTTCAAATCCGGGGAGCGGGGTGAGCTCCCGCTGTTAGCCCCAGCTTCTGCCAACCTAGTACAGGTAGAGGTTTACCCCGACATTCACGTCTAGTTGTGTCCGACTCTGGGGGTTGGTGCTCATCTCAATTTCTAAGCCGAAGAGATGGCATTGTCCGTAGACACCTCCAAGGTCATGTGGCCGGCATGACTCCATAGACAGCCATTACCAACCTAGCAGTTTGAAAAAATGCAAATGTGAGTAGATCAATAGGTACTACTCTGGCGGGAAGGTAATGGCGCTCCATGCAGTCATGCTGGCCACATGACCTTGGAGGCATCTATGAACAACACTGGCTCTTTGGCTGAGAAATGGAGATGAGCACCAACCCCCAGAGTCAGACACGACTAGACTTAATATCGGGGGAAACCTTTACCTTTACCTTCCTAGCCACTTTCTTTACTCTTCAGCTTTCAAAACCATACACAGAAATGGGACATGCCATGGCATGGATATTTCTGTGTATTCTGTCACATATCCTAACCTTTGATTATCTTTATAACTACCTTCCTAAGTCCTAGGGTGTATTTTGTGCTTTAAAAATAATGCACTTTGATACCACTTTAGCGGTCACGGCTCAATGCTATAAAACTCTGGGAGATGTAGTTTTATAAGGTTTCTATTTACAGCATTTTTATCCCGCCCTTCTCACCCGAAGGGACTCAGGGTGACTTACAAAAGTCAGCAAAATTCAATGCCCAAAATACAGTCATTAAAAGCAAAACAATACATACAAAGCAATTAATAAAACACTATTAAAACACATTATAAAATTTAAAACATCTATGTATTAAATCCATTCATCCAGGACCTCGTGCTTAAACCTTGATTCAGACCATGTCGATTAAAATTTTTATTTATTGAATGCTTGGGCACATAGCCACGTCTTTAAAGCCTTTCTAAAGCCCAGAAGAGTTGGGGCTTATCGGATGTTGCTAGGGAGGGTGCTCCCCCTCTACTCTGCCTTGGTCAGGCCACACCTGGAATACTGTGTCCAATTCTGGGCACCGCAGCTGAAGGGAGATGTTGACAAGCTGGAAAGTGTCCAGAGGAGGGCGACTAAAATGATTAAGGGTCTGGAGAACAAGCCCTATGAGGAGCGGCTTAAAGAGCTGGGCATGTTTAGCCTGCAAAAGAGAAGGTTGAGAGGAGACATGATAGCCATGTATAAATATGTGAGGGGAAGTCATAGGGAGGAGGGAGCAAGCTTGTTTTCTGCTGCCCTGTAGACTAGGACGCGGAACAATGGCTTCAAACTACAGGAAAGGAGATTCCACCTGAACATCAGGAAGAACTTCCTCACTGTGAGGGCTGTTCGGCAGTGGAACTCTCTCCCCTGGACTGTGGTGGAGGCTCCTTCTTTGGAGGCTTTTAAGCAGAGGCTGGATGGCCATCTGTCGGGGGTGCTTTGAATGAGATTTCCTGCTTCTTAGCGGGGGGTTGGACTAGATGGCTCATGAGGTCTCTTCCAACTCTACTATTCTATGATTCTATGATTCCACAGCCGGGGAGCCACTACCAAGAAGGCCCTGTCCCTCGTTCCCACCAGCCGTGTTTGCGAGGCCAGTGGGATCGAGAGCAGGGCCTCTTCGGATGATCTTAAGATTTCTAGATGGCTCATAAGAGGAGATATGTTCGGACAAGTAAGTTGGGCCAGAACCGTTTAGGGCTTTATAGGTCAAAACCAGCACTTTGAATTGAGCTTGATAGCATATTGGCAGCCAGTGGAGCTGGCTTAGCAGGGGGGTAGTACGCTCCCTGTATGCCGCCCCAGTTATTAATGTGGCTCTAAGCCTTCTCTGCCAAAATATGCTGGTGTCTCATCAACTGCAACCCCCAGAATAGCATAGTATCAAGCCAGGTAAAGTGGTGTCAAACTACATCTATTCTATACCACAGACAAACCCCTAGTCTTCTTTTGATTTCTTGACTAGTTTCCTTATGTCTGAGCCAAGGTATGAAAAATCATGAACTATACTTATGTCTTAATAGTCTGATTTAAAGTTATGTAAATCATGTATAGACATTACTGTTTTGTCATAATGTTCACTTTTAAACCTGCCTTTGCACTTTCTGCCTAGACTTTCTTCAATCATCGTACCAAGTATTTGGTATTTTCTGCAAATACTATGACATTATTGGCATATTTAACATCTCTGGCCCCTTCTATTCTGCCATATAAAATCCAGGTTATCTGATTTGAACTGGACCATATGGCGGTGTCCATTGTCTTCTGTGAACTAAATCAGGAATACAACCTAACACCTTGTCTTAATCGGTTCCTCCATGTATGATTGCTATCACCTAATTATGATCTGCTAATGAACAATGTGTTATTGTGTATTTTCAAGTGGTTTCGGACTTATGACTACCCTAAGGCAAAGATACCATAGGGTTTTCTTGACAAGATTTATTCAGATTTTGCCTTCCTCTGAGAGACAGTGATGAATTCACCCAGTGGGTGTTCAAGGTACACATTATTTTCTGTACTTGGGTGTTTTGCAGTCCTCTCTTATCTCAGTGACTCTATTCCACTAATGGTGCCACTAGGTTTGATATTACCCAGTGTGATAAGTCATAGTGTCACCCCCTTGAAACACCTCCTATATCAGAATCCTTACTGATGCCTTTTTGTGCTAATTTACTTGTCAATCATAATTCCAGCATACCACTGCTGCCTTAATTCCCAGGCAAGGGAAAAAGAATTGGCATTGTCGCCACCCCCGCACAGATTCATAAATAAACTTAACATATTTAATTACATTGATAAGAATTAATACTTTCTTTTATATGGTTATAATAAGCACATGAAATAAATAAATGATTTATCATTTATTTGGGACTTTCTGCAGAGAAAGACTGACACATCATCAACCCTGATTTAATACAATGGTTTTGAAGACCAGTGCAGTCCTTTCAAGCTATAAATAACATAAATAGTTCATAATAAATAACAGGGAAGAAAGTACACAGATAAAAGAAACAGAGTAAAGTTCCTCCTGAGATCTAATGTCCAGCATTAAAAACATACAATAGCTGCAGATCATACTGTAGTAATTCATTCTGTCCTGCAGTATACTGCATCAGATGACTACAGATTGTACAGATACTACAGGAAGTATAATTCACCACAAGAAAATAAACATTTGTCTGTGAGCAGAGTGCCACAACAGAAACAGGGAAAGAGATCAAATATTCTCTTCCTAAATGGACACAGTAGCCATTAGAGGGGCAACTTTAGTTTTGCTGTGCCAATAGGTCAGCTGAAAGTCCTTTCTCAAAGTAGGAATACTGCAGAAATCTGAACCCAGACTTTCCCCATAAAAATCAATTGCCATTCTCAACAGTTAGTGTCGGAGTGCAACTGGTCAGCCAGCAGAAATGATTGACAACAGAGGTCAGCTAAGCAATTGGAATAGAAAATAAATAACAAAAAGTTTAAGGAATACATTGGTGGTAACTATTTGTGATGCAATTTGACTTTCTATAAGGTATGTTCCAAAACATTTGCAGGCAGGTTTCCCAACATAACTTTGTTTTTTGAAATGTATATTGTTATAAGAAATCATAAGGGGGCTCAACTGAAAATCAAAATACAGCTACAATTTGACCTACAAACTGTAAGCTAGCACTTTCATTTTATATTTTTGCTACACAAAACTGTTGACTATTGCAGTTAAAGTCACTGCTAGCTTCAAGGATGTCAAGTCTAGGACTAATAGACCAGTGGCTAGCTTGTTCTCATCTTTTTTAAGACAAGGCACCAAGTGCTCACACAAATATTATTGGACTGCCCTTCATTCATAATTACTGCTCACAAAGGAGCCAGGAAACACCTAAATGAACACTTGCTTCCCATCCTTTCTTTGGGAATAATAAGGACCCAATAAGCTTTCAAGAAGTTTCTCTCACTGTTTCCAAAATACTGAAAATAAAAGACTGACACTCTCTGGTTACATGTGAGGTAGCCACAGCTAAGAAAATCATAACTGAACTCTAGTTTCTCTGGAATTCCAAGCATTGGACTGAGGAACAACATGTTCTCAAGGCCATTCCCTTAACAAAATGAAAAACTGCCACTGTGTACTAGTTTCTTGAAGAAGATGCTTAGTTTTGTCCTTTAAAAACATGCATGAAGGAGCAGGGCTTGGAAAAGCAAAGCAGGAGATGAAAACCCCAAGTAAGGCACCTTCTGTCCAGGTAATCCAACCTTTCCTGGTCTAGTGCAAAATAAAAATGTTCTATACATGTGACCTAGTTGAGAGGAGACAGAGAGAGATTCCAGTGAAGACATCTCTGAACAACAGAAAGGGGAAGGACTGGAACTTGAAGCTGGCAGATTTAACTCAACTTCTTCTTCTGCCACAAAACTGTCCCACAATTGCAGGGATGCTATCCAGTAAATTCACCTCTGAGATTCCTTGCCTACTTCTGGATCAGGGAGAATTCAAGTATAGGACAGGAGGTTAAGATCATAGGAGCCATCAACCTGAAACAGATACAGATTATTATTTTAGCAAAGGTTCAGCAAACTTTATGATTGTTATTTCTATTCTCAACAGACCCTGTGCTCACTAGAGCTACAATAGTCTAGTACAGCGGTTCTCAAAGTGTGCTCCACAGAGTCCTTGGGGCATACAGAGGGGCTCTGCGCTTTCCTCCTCCTCCTCCTCCTCCTCCCTCCTCCAAGCTTTTCTCCTCTTTCCTGCTCCTCCCCCTGCCCGCTCCCTCACTGCCAGTTAGAATGGGAAAGCTTTGTAGAAGTCACCTTAAACTATGTACAATGGGTAGAACTATCAAGAACCGGGAAACACAAAAATGACCAGGGGACCCTGAAAAATTATACTCCTGGCTGCACATTCAGGGAAAAAACCCTTTCCCTCCAGAATGTCTCACAACACTCTCCAGAAGTCAAGGTGTTTTTCACAATGTTTTTATCTCATTGGGCTATTTTAGCTCCAGAACACGGTGCTTTGGGGGCAAGCAAGCATTTTGCTAATTTTTTTGAAAAGTACAGTACATGCTGCATATGAGCTGAATTTTCTTTACTCCGACTGTAGAAGAACAAGTATAAATTTTACACTACCCAGAAATTCCCTCCATTAGAGATTTCCACAACGTCTACATCTAATGTAAGTAGAGCTCAACTCAACAAGGCTCTTCTCATGTCATTTCAGTCAGTAATGCCTGGATGTATAATCTGAAGATGAAGGGTAGCCTACTTATCCAGAGGAACATATCTTTAACCAGACTAGCTAATTATTAAATGAGGAATGAACAACCATGACAGCAAGCAAAAGGAAACTAACATCAAAGCGCCCAATCCGTGATGCTGGCTGGCTGGCTTGGAGCATCTCTGTTAGGACCCACATTTGCTGCACTTCAGAAGATACTTTATCAGCATCAGGCAGATCCTGGAAGCAAAGAGCAATCATATTCAGATTGGCAATTTCTCCTCCTAATTTTTGGATACTTCTTCACATCTTTTCAAAGACCACTCCCCACTAAGAGCCTGTCACCAATCTTTAACTGATTATTTTGAGGGATCTTCACCTAGAAACATGCCTCACTAGAAGAGAGGCCTCAGTATCCATAATACTTACCTCATGCAGGTTTGCTGGCCGTTCCTGAGGAGATGGATGAGAGAGCCAAGCTGGAAAGCCTTTCTGTGGACTCTGGAAGAGAAAAGAAGGCTTCAGCAGAAATGCAGGCAGAGATACAGACATAATACCGTACACAATCAGTTTATCAGAGGAGCCTATTGACAGACAGGTCAGATGTTTTTATTGTCCCAGGAAAATACATAATTATTATTTATACAGTGACGAAGGGATTATTTGCAATCATTTCAGAGATACAGTGTCTGAGGTCCTGTTTTTTTTCCTCTACTTGAATTTCAATGGCAAACCTTATTCTAAGTAAGGAGTTTAAACCATGGCTAACTATTGCATCCCATGTTCACACAGAAAGGCTCTAGTAGCTGCATTCATACTCAGGATGTGAATTCAGTTGCATGGAACACAGAACAAGAAAGCAAACAGTACACTTCTTCTATGGATGACAAAGCTCCTTCACAAATGGGATATTGTGGAGGAGACAGTTTTAACAGTTGGGTCACACTGGAAAGTCAAAAGAATATCCAGGACAAGCAGCTGAGAAGACAATCAGTTTTGCTCCACAGATGCTGGAAGCTAGGTTTGATTAACGACGTGAGTCTCCATTAGAGAACCATATCCTTCCTGGCAACTTTACCATACAGAAAGAGAAATAGGCACAGTATCTTCTCCAGTTCATGTAATTTAACATCTTGGAAAAGCGTGAAACAGAGTAAGCCTATATCCAATTCATTGTCAGCTCACAGATTCTGTTCCAAAGATTTTTTAAAATCAAATCAAATCAGAGAGGATGGCTAAAGAAGGGAAAGATGTTATTAGGAAAAATGGGAGCTTACCTTCAGACCTCCAGGGAAAAACTGCAGCTCCTCAATGGTAAAATGCAGCCATACTGGAGAGGGTTGGCGCAGAATAAGACGTATGGCAGCCACCCGATCCACATCACAAAGCATCTGGCAAAAGAAAGGAGGCAAGCCATTATTAGCAATAGCTGTCATTGTAAGAATAGACTGGGACTTAACTAATGAGAGGGAGGGGATGAAAGTTTCTTATTGTGTTCCATAAATTAATCTAGCACCTGAATTGTCACGCTATATACAAAAGTGAATGGCTTATCAGGCATGGGCAAACTTTGGCCCTCCAGGTGTTTTGGACTTCCAACTCCCACAATTTCTAACAGGCAGTAAGCTGACTGGGATTTCTGGGAGTTGAGGTCCAAGACACCCGGAGGGATGAAGTTTGCCCATGCATCGCTTATATTAACCCTAAAAGCACCTGTCCTTTCACCCTGACCTCACTGATTACAATCCATTACTTTCATAACCATATGCACATTAGAAATACTGGATAAAACTTCAGACATCTGATGAAATTATCTATGATCCATGTTAAGAAATATATTGATTTTCAGTATGCCACAGAAATTTTTGTAATTTCTACTGTAACATACTATCACGACTTCCCCTTTGGAAATGCTCGTTAGACTAACTCAAAGATCATAAAATGTTGCATAAGCTCCCCACTTCTTCAAATGCTTCTTCATGTATAACACCAGGGGTCCCCAAACTAAGGCCCGGGGGCCGGATGCGGCCCTCCAAGGTCATTTACCTGGCCCCTGCCATCATTTATAATATAATATTTTTATATCAGTTTTAATAATATAATATATTGTATATACATATGATATTAATAATAATATTATCATTTTATACAATATAATATTAATAATAATACCATATAATAATATTAATTATATGTTATATATTACATATAATATTACAGTACAGTGGTATAGTTCAATATAGTAATGTATAATACTAATATTGTGCTATGCTAATAATATAATATATTGTATGTACATACAGCTGCTCTGAGTTCCCTTCAGGGTGAGAAGGGTGGGATATAAATGTAGTAAATAAATGTAGTAAATGAATAAATAAATAATTTTGGACTTAGGCTCGCCCAAAGTCTGAAATGACTTGAAGACACACAACAACAACAATCCTAATTAACCTGACTATCTCATTGGCCAGAAGCAGGTCCACACTTCCTATTGAAATCCTGATAGGTTTATGTTGGTTAAAATTATTTTCATTTTTAAATATTGTATTAGTCTTTCATTGTTATTGTTGTTGTTTTGCACTACAAATAAGATATGTGCAGTGTGCATAGGAATTTGTTTGGTTTTTTTTCCCCAAATGATAATTCGGCCCCTCAACAGTCTGAAGGATTGTGGGCCGGCCCTTTGCTTTAAAAGTTTGAGGACCCCTGTATAACACAAACAAAAAAATGGGAATCTGAAAGAACATGGCTATTGGTCAAACTATGAAGCTGGCATCAGATTACATTCTAAACATGGGCTATAGACAGCCAATTTGATTCTTGGCTTTTTTGCAACAGTAGTTTTAAATTATCCCTTTATCCTCTTATTGGCTGCGGCTTTTTTCCAGTTCAGAGGAAAGATGAGATAGAGAAGGGGACAGTTCCTTTTTGATAAGAATTAATACTGTGCTTTCTCCTTTCTGCGGAATGTCATATCAAAAAGGGAAACTTACAGAGTAAAATATTGTAGACAGCAGTTTGCTAGATCAGACAGGAAACAATATAACTGGCCAAAGAGACTTCTGCCAGTTTTGTAAGCCGCCCTGAGTCCCTTCGGGTGAGAAGGGCGGGATAGAAATGATGCAAATAAAAATAAATAAATAAATATACCAACTGCACACAATGGCAATTTAAGCTGAAGTCCTGACCTGATGTCTAGACAAGGAGAAGTAGTCCTGAGAACCTTCCTCTGTGTGTGGATTGGGCATCAAGCAGTAGTTCCTCAGACATGTAACCCATTTGGAAGGGCTTTCATTTCCTCCATCTGCAAGGCTGCGGCGCTGCACCCGGAGAGTAAAAAAGGCTGTATAGTAATTCTTGAATATAATTTCCTGTAACTGAAATAAGAGATAAATGAATTCCCTAAAGTCATAAAAACAATACACAACATACTGCAGGGAAATGTTTTAGGAATTCCTCAGTCCCTTGCTCAGCAGCCCTCAGTATTAAAGACAGCAGGACAATTTCTGTGCTCCAGAAACACAAGTAGAGAATTTTGCCTACAGCTATAAAGTGAATTGATTACAGAGACAAATTTCAAAGTAGAGACTTTTAAGGCTCACAGGTAAGACTCAAAACCAGAGATTTCCAAGCTTTTCATGTTGGTGACAGTGACAGTTGGTGACAGCTTTTTAGACATGCATCGTTTCATGTCACAGTAATTCAGTTTTACTAGCAAAACGGAGGTTAAATCAACCCCTTATAAGAGATACGGACAAATACAAAAATTGTAATAATGAAATGTATGGGGATGCAACATGTACCACGAAAGCTTTCATTTATATATCTATTTTTAAATTGTATGTTTTGTAATATGATAACATACATTTCCAAGATTTTTGTAATTGCTTGTTACTTTCGTGTGACATCTTCATGCTGCAGCCAACACACTATTGTGTTGCGACACACAGTTTGGAAAGCTCTGCTCTAAACCAACTGAAAGGCTAATGTCAGGTCAGAGACTACAAACATATATGCACTATCAACCATCAGCACCCACACCTGTTCATGTATTGACACTTACATCAATGACCTGGGAATGAGGGAGCACAACGTCGGTCACTATCACTCCTGGCCGGCCAAGTTCTGTCCTCATGTCTCCCACTTGAAGTGCCACGGGGCTTTTGATGGTGCAAGGTGCAGGTTCCAGGGCCATGGTCCCCATCCTGGGAGAGAGCAGCGCCAAACAGCAATTACATCTCTCACTACCTGATGCTGCTGCTCCAGAAAACTCAGTCAACTCATCCACAGTCCAAAGGATTCCTTATTTGGAGCTATGTCTCACTGTATTCAATGGGAAGCACCCTCAAGTAAATAAACATGGAGGTGAACAGCTTCTTGTGGCATTACAGAAGCAGAACACATATTCTAACATCTCTTCTTTACAATCCCACAAAGTTTCCTAAGCACTGTCAATTTCATCAAATGCCATATATGAAATGGACAGTGCATCCCTAAAACCTCATACCATAGAACAGGCTAGACACTCTGTGCTGGTTTTCTTGACACAGTTTAACACAACTGTTAGCAAAGGTAAAATCCTTAGGTTGCAGAGTATTAAGAAATAAAGCTGCTGCAGAAACAAAAGCCCTGAAGTAATGTGGTCAAACTTAATTTAATACAGAAGCATAATGCAGGAACAAAACAAAACTCAAAGAGAAAAACAGGCAGAGTGCAAAGTGCAAAGAATATATATATAACAAACACAGCTCCACCTGTATCAAATTGACAAAGCATATTACCTGTTAAAGGTACATGAACAATATAATTTTGTAACATTATAATACTTTCAACAATAAATGGACAGAAATCCTAAAATATATGATCGTCACAATACAGGCTACAATAGCCCGAGGATGGAGAGACAATAAAAGATGGGATGTGGAAACTTGGTGATCTTATCTCTCGGAATACATAATCAATGATTAAATTAATCAAAGGAAAAACAAATATATGAATAGTCATACAAAACAAGATTGGTATAGGATTGGTATATGGTCAATTCTAACCAACAAAACAGATGGAGATGATTTTGAACCAGACTTTCCTTACCGTTAAATCGATATGATGACATAATTGGAATCTTTGTTCCAGGAGGGAGGGGGAAAATGGGGGGGGGAGCGCATGGGTAACGGGTGATACACATCTAAGGAATATATAAAGCGTCATTTAAGGTAAAGTGATTTTTGGAATAATGTATATCTATGTGTTGTCAAAGGTTTTCATGGCTGGAATCACTGGGTTGCTGTAAGTTTTCCAGGCTGTATGGCCATGTTCCAGAAAACAATCACTTCTGAAGTTTCGGGGAATTCCAGACATGGAGCAATCAGGGCCAGCTAACACTTCCCAACAAAGGATTTCCCCAGGCAGGAATCACCCAGGCCTTGAATCTGCAAGGCCATTCTAATTCAGGTGATTAATTGCAACATTCACACTTTTCTCCAGAATAAAACAGCAACCCAGTGTATATCAATTAAGACTTGTATGGCAAAAATTTGTTAACTGAATAAAAAAAAAAACACAACTGTCATTCCAGAAATCTTTCAGTAATTTATATGTAGTTCTCACATAGACTGAAGGTTAGCTACACTGTAGATTTAATGTAGTTTGATACCATGTTTACTGCCGTAACTCAAATGTCACGGGAATTGTAGTCTTCTCTGCCACCAAGTATAAATGAGCCATAATTGAGTCATAAAGTGGAGTTAAGACTTGAGCAAAATCATATCTGGGACTGTTTGACACGTCATGACTAACGAGAAATCTTTCCCTAATATAAACATAGTCGAAAATAGGCTTAACCGAAACCTAGACATACTTGGACTTGGGCAAAATTATAAACGGAATGTATGAAGACTAAGGAGAAGCCTTTCCCTAACATAACTCTAGTAAAAACCTAGTAAAATGACAACACAAACAATTCCACAGCACCCATCGAGCTATGGCATTTATTCTCTACAGTGTAGACCAGGGATGGGGAGACTTAGGCCCTCCCTCCAGGTGTTCTGAACTGCAACTCCCGCCATTCCTAACAGCCTCAGGCCCTTTCCTTTTCCTCCTCAGCCGCTGGGGGTGGGGGGAGGAAAAGGCCTGAGGCTGTTGGGAATGGCGGGAGTTGAAGTCCAAAACCCCTGGAGGGAGGGCCTAAGTTTCCCCAGGCCCGCTCTATGAGGTACTTTACAGTTTCAAGGGACCCCCACCCGGATTTCCTCCCATCCCTTCCCTCAACCGGCACCACCTCACCTCCGGCCTCCCTCCGCAGCGCCGGCGAGCGAGGGCAGTGCCCACTACAAACATGGCCGCGTCGCGAAGGACGGCGTTGCTAAGGCCTGCGTCACCTCACGCGTATGCGCCGGCGTTCGACGAGGGGCGCGTCTTTACCTTTTGGAAGCCCCTCCCCCTCCAACGCATCGCTCTGCCGCGGCAGGAGAGCTAGCGAGCGACGTGTCTTATCGGGCGCCTTAATGTGACGCGCACCCCTGGTCGCCCTCTTCTAGCGTTCTGCAGTTGCCGTGGCGACGCGGTAGCTTTCAATCCGATTGGGCAGGAACTCGGCCGGGTCTCTCTCTCGCCATTGGATGGCTGGGGAGTGAGGACACGTGAGAGGTTTTGATTGGCCGGGCGGTTGACGGCGATGCTGTGGAGCTGGGTTCAGGGCACCGTGGGCGAGGAGGAAGCGGAGCGGCGGGTGAGGTGGCAGAGCGGGCGAGAGAGAAGGGCGGCAGGGCTGGGCCCGGTCCCGTCGGGCGAGGATGAAGGCGTTGATCCTGGTGGGAGGCTACGGCACGCGGCTGCGGCCCCTGACCCTCAGCACCCCCAAGCCCCTGGTGGAGTTCTGCAACAAGCCCATCCTGCTGCACCAGGTGGAAGCCCTGGTCAAGGTAGGCCTCGCTCGGAGAACAAAGGGGCGCGGTCCCTTTAAGAGGGACCTGGGGCCTGCAAGCCAAGGGAGAGGGATGCTGAATCTCCCTCTCCAGTTGGATGCCTGCCTGCTATTTGAAGGGACAGGAAATGTGTGCAGAGAGAAAAATTAGTGCACAGTACGCAGGAGTCAGATTTCTAGTTTTCTAGGGGCTGCAAGGATGCCCTGCCCCACTTGCATCAGAAATGGCTAGACGCCTCCTTTTCTGGAGAAGTAGGATGTCCCTTCTACAGATTTTTTTTTTTTTTGCTTTGGGGCCGCATTATGGGCCAGACCAGGAGGGAGGACGGCCAGGCACATGCTAGGTGGAGCAGGCCTGGGAGGGAGAGGGCCCAGGAGAAGGCAGGGCCAGGATTGGGCAGAGCGGCGTCTGGGTCATCCTCAGGTTGTCCTCCCTGCATGGTATAAGGATGGGTCTGCCGGGAAGAAGGTGAGACAACGATGATCCTCCTCCCCTGATCCTCAGGCTGTCCTCTTTGCATTATGCCAGGAGGGAGGAGGACGAGACAGGCGGCGGCTGAGAGTGCTTCAGAGGCCTCTCAGCTGCTGCGTGCCATCATCAAGCTGTCCTCCCGGCATAAGGGCAGGGCCACTTGCAATGTCTTAATGCCGGGAGGAGGGTGAGATGTGGTGGCTGAGCGTTCTCCAGAGGGCTCTCAGCTGCTGCATGCCTTCCTCCCCTGTATTTTTGACATAAGGATTCGTCGGACTGCTGTGTACTTATGGCAAGATGACAGGAAAAATGATGAGGGCCTGAGGGAAGCGCCCAGAGGACCACATCCGGCCCCCGGGCTTTAGTATGCGCATACCTGATCTACACTACATTAATAGTTTGACGCCACTTGAACTGCCATGGCTCAGTGCTGTGGAATAATAGGATTTAAAGATGGGCTTAAAGCTAACCTTAAAAACTGTGGCATATACAACGGGAACTGGGAAGCCCTAGCTCTTGAGCACTGTAGCTGGAGGTCTGCTGTGACCAGCAGTGCTGTGGAATTTGAAGAGGCATGAATGGAAGGCAAAAGGGAAAAAACGTGCCAACTCTGATCGGGACCGCCTTCCACCTGGAAATCAATGTCCTCACTATGGAAGAACATGCAGGTCAAGAATAGGGCTCTACAGTCATCTACGTATCCACCGCCAGGACACCATACCTGGAAGACAATCATACTCGGACAACTAGGGATCATCTACGTTCAAAAATGGGATTTAGATAACGTGGAGACAGTAACAGACTTCGTATTTCTAGGCACGAAGATTACTGCAGACACACACTGCAGTCAGGAAATCAGAAGACGTTTACTTCTTGGGAGGAGAATAGTGATCAATCTCAATAAAATAGTGAAGAGTGGAGAAGAGCAACGAAGGACCACATAGTTAAAGCAGTGGTATTCCCTGTAACCTATGGATATGAGACCTGGATTATAAGGAAGGCTGAGTAAAAGAAAATAGGTTTTGAACTGTGGTGTTGGAGGAAAATTGTGAGAGTGCCTTGGACTGCAAGAGAATCAGACCAGTCCATACTCCAGGAAATAATGCCTGACTGCTCACTGGAGGGAAGGATATTGGAGGCAAAGATTAAGTACTTTGGCCACATAATGAGAAGGCAGGAAAGCTTGGAGAAGATAATGGTGCTGGGGAAAATGGAAGGAAAAAGGAAGAGGGGGCAACCAAGGGTAAGGTGGATGGATGATAGCCTTGAAGTGACTGGCTTGACCTTGAAGAAGCTGGGGGTGGCGATGGCTGACAGGGAGCTCTGTGGGCTGGTCCATGAGGTCACAAAGAGTCAGAAGCAACTGAACAACAACACTCTTTTGCAAAGGTTAAAGATGTTGCAAAACTGCAGCTCCAAGGATTCCATAGCATTGAGCCATGAAAGTTTAAGCTGTGTCAAACTGCATTAATTCTGCAGGGTAAATGCAGAAGTATGCAGTTTGATGTTTTCCCTCAAGGGTGACCGACTGTAAGGAGCGGGGACTCTAGCAGTGTGATTTCTAGTTCTCCAGGGGCTGCAAAAATGCCATATTTTTCCAAACATCAGAACCGAAACAAACTTGAAAATGTCTAGGAAAGCAAGCTGACACTCCTGAGGTTTGTAGGAGAAATATTCCATCTCTTGACAGGGCAGAAAAAAAGTATGGTAGCGCTCTGTAAAGCCCCTGGTAGCGCAGCGGGCTAAATCACTGAGCTGCTGAACTTGCTGACCTTGGAGGTGTCTACAGACAATGCTGGCTCTTCGGCTTAGAAATGGAAATGAGCACCAACCCCCCAGAATCGGACACGATGAGACCTAATGTCAAGGGAAAACCTTTATCTTTACCTAGACTCTCTATATCTGCAGATTCTGTATTCATCAATTCAAGCATCCGCTGCTGGGAAATACCCCTCCACCCCAAAATCCAAAAGGCAAACCTTGATTTTGCCATTTCATATGTAAATAATGGGACTTGAGCACTCACAGTGTATAAAGTTACTTTTATCTTTTCTATTACATCTGGTCTGTTACTGTATAATAAAATTCATTAATATATCTTTTCTATCAGCTAAGCAACATAAAACATGTGTGTGAATAGATAAAGGGTTGGGATCATGTGGTTTTGAAGGTGCTGTTCACCTAGAGCTCCCAGCGTTCCTTCCCACTGGCCACTGTGGTTGGGGCTGCTAGGAATTGCAGGGCAACAGCCCCTGGAGAGCTGCAGTTTCCATCCCGTGAATCAATTAAATGTGCTGTAGTTTTGACTGACGGTTGATTTCTTCCCTTTTGACAGGCAGGTGTGAATCATGTTATCCTTGCTGTTAGCTATATGTCAGAACTTTTAGAGAAAGAGATGAAAGAACAAGAGCAAAGGGTAAGTGCCCTGAGAGGAGCAGTTCTTAAGCTGCTTGCATTTGCATTTTAATTTAGGATATTGTACACAGTCATCAATCTAAAGTGAGAGTTCTCTTACCTTTATTAGACCATTCTTTAATATGAATGAGCTTCTGAAAAAGTCAGCTGCTCAGTAGCCTTTAGTTAGGAGCAGATTGCTTCATGGAGCATCTCACCAAGTATTTAGGCTCATACTTTCCAGAGCTTGTTACCTGGGGAATTGACAGCTCACTTTAATCACAAAGCCTGTCTCTTATAATGAAAAAGATCTGTGATGGACTTTGCAAAGTTAGTTATACTGTGGGTGTTTGTAAAACTAAGATCTGTGTTGCTGAATTTTAACTAACTAGCATATAGCTAGGAAGTGTTAAGCTATCATTTTCATTGAACTTAACATAGCTAGATTAAATACAGAGTTTCAAAAAGATGGACCTCTTTTTAAATTGCTATATTCTGCAACCACAAACTTCCCATGAATGAAGCTCTTACCTCATGAAAGGGTGCTGCATAGCATTTCAAGGGATTGTTTTGCATCACTAGATACAACACACACAAACAGCCCCTAGACCCAGTCATTCGCAAGATGGCGATCCTGCAACATAAGGTCTAATGAGATATTCTCTATTTACAGTTATTTTTTAGATTTGTTTCTAGCTCAAAATTATTAGTAAAACTTGGTAACTCATTGAACCATTTGTAACTTTTTGAGTAATTGTAACAAGTTGACATTTTGAAATATAGTGCTTTGAAATTGGGTTCATCATTTTTAAACATCATGTATATAAACAATTCCTATTTGTATTGGCATATCTGTAACTATTGTCTCATCTGTATGTAGCACTACTACATACACTACTTGCTTGCTCTTTTTCTCTAACTTCCTCTAACTGAAAGTTTATGGAATCAGTTTTATTGACACAGCAGCTACAAAAGTCATGGTAAAAAACAAAATTAATTCCCTTGGGAAAACTGTAATGTTATATCTACCTGCCTTTTTGTGATTTGATGGCATATTATTTTGAACACAGGCATTTTATGTATTTCTAAGAAAAAAATAACCAATAATTATTCTAGTATAAAGTGCCAGCAACTTCCAGCTATTAGTCTGATCTTTTCTGTGTTGGTTCAAGTGTGCCTTACACCTGTTGGCATGGATCTTAAGAAAACTTAAGGAAGTTTTAGAGTCAGAAACAACTTGAAGGCACACAGCAATAAGATACTACTCAACCATCTCATCTAATGTAAGTCAGTTGCTAGCAGAGGGGTTACAGCAGGCATTAACACAAAAATGTGAGATGCTTACGATATATAGCTTGCTCTAATTGGGCAATATTAACACAACTTATTTGTGCGCATTCTGAAAAACTGAATGGGAATGATAATCTTTGGCACTAGCATAGTGTCATTGACATATTGTACACCACACACAGAAACATTGCTTATTGCTTTTATTCTGAGATCCCAAATTCTGTTTTCTTTTCCAGTTGGGTATTCACATCTCCCTGTCACATGAGAAGGAACCGCTGGGCACAGGTAACGTATACTGCTACTTTCTGGTCAGTGGGTTTACAGTGAGGATTTAGAGAGAGTAGCTTTTAGAAATCATAAAGACAAAAGGTGAGTGGAGGCACATAACTGCAGTCTTACTCCTTTTACTCGTGGCCTCTCTTTGTGGATAAGGAAGTGTAACCATCTTCCAGTGAACATGATTCTCAATCTCTGTATAGTACTGAGCTTGTAAGCTCTTGCTAGTGCTGAGGGTCTAGACTGAGGCTCTAGGGCCGGGCACTTAATCCACATAACAGCTATATCTGAAGTGATTTCCTGAGGTGGGCTCAGCAATGCATGATGTTTCAATTTCTGGAGAGGTTGCAAATAAGGAGACACTAATGACTCCTGTTTCCTTTGCAGCTGGCCCCCTGGCACTTGCCCGGGAACTGTTGGTCGAGAACTCCGAGCCTTTTTTTGTGCTCAACAGTGATGTGATCTGTGACTTCCCCTTCACCGACATGGTGCACTTCCACAGGCATCATGGAAAGGAGGGCACAATTGTGGTAAGAATTTAAGCAAAATGAGCCACGTGTTTGCAATGTTTCATTATTCTGTAGTTTGAGGATCTTTTCTAAATTCTGTTACTTGTAGATCTGCCCAAAACCTGAATACAACGAAGTAAGTGAGGCTATAGAAAGCAAGAATTGCATCAGTTCTGTATACGCACTGGAAAACTACAATTTAAAAAACCACATATACTTCTATAATGTTCTGAAGACCTCTTGTTGACAAATGGAACAGAAATGTTCATTAATAAGTAGACAATTGTGACATGCATACCAAGATGTCTTTTTCTCACTAGTCCACACCTAGATGGGTTCTAGTGGTCGTGTTCCCATCTTACTTTTGCCCAGAGATTTCTATAAAGATTATTAAGTGGAATCAGAATAAAAATTACCATGTATGCATAACATTAATTTTTGTGATATATTACTCAACTGCATTTAATTCCTGTGGCTGGCACTGACATTCACTTTGCCTTGCAGGTGACAAAAGTGGAGGAGCCTTCCAAATATGGTGTAGTGGTATGTGATGCAGATACTGGGCTCATACACCGCTTTGTTGAGAAACCCCAAGTTTTTGTCTCCAATAAGATCAATGCTGGCATGTACATCTTGAATCCAAGTGTGTTAGAGCGAATCCAGGTATGAAACCAGAATGTCAGGATATTGCATAAGGAAGACTGGGGTTGCTTGGGCTAGATTCTGGTTGACCCTCTCCTTCTGACCTGAATGTAAAAGTAAGCATTTATTATGTCCATGGGAACTGCGCATCCTACATCTGGAATGGCCAACTGATTGACCTTTTGTTTTCTCCTAGCTGCGTCCAACTTCAATTGAGAAGGAAATTTTTCCAGTGATGGCAGAGCAAGGCCAGCTGTATGCCATGGAACTCCAGGGTAAGGATCATACTCTGGCAGGGGAGCAGATTTGACAAGCATGTCTTCTAGTCCATCGTCCAAGTCCTTGATAAGTTGGCAGGTGACACCAAATTAGGAGGGAGACCTAATACCCCAGAGGACAGGCTCAGAATCCAAAATGATGTTAACAGATTAGAGAGCTGGGCCAAAACTATCAAAATCCCCCATGGATCAGCAGTTAAAAGGCTAAATAGTGTTAGCATTTGAATAAATGTGGTAGTACATATGTGGTAATGTATATATTCTGAAGTTATCCTTTGCATTTGAATATTTAACTGTTTTCCTGCACACATGGTTATATGCTTCCTTTGGGAATAGACTGAGGCTGGATGTTTGTGAATCATAATTGTTGGCAAGTACTTATAAGATTGAGATTTTGATATCATTTCCTGCTTGTGGACTAAGAAGCATCTGGTTGATGAAAATGAGATGGGATGAGATGTGTCCTTTAATTTGATCTAGTGGATCTCATTACCAATTAGTGTGGTAGAAAAAATATTCTCAACTGTTACTGGATTTGTAGTTTACCACCAGATGTTATTGTGAATAAGATTTTGTTAGACTTGTGAAATATGTCCATCTTTTCCACATTAGACCCAGCACTCCACCCATTTATACAATTCATGTCAGTGATCCTAGTATAAAGTCTAAGAAAAAATGTGAGCCTTATTAATGCAGTTTTTTTCATCACAGGGTTCTGGATGGATATCGGGCAGCCAAAAGACTTTCTGACTGGCATGTGCATGTATCTACAGTCCCTCCGGCTAAAGCAGCCTGAGCGGTTGCACTCAGGACAAGGCTTTATGGGGAATGTACTGGTGGTAAATTCATTTTTGTTTCTGTTTGAAGAATAGTAAGCATTTCAGTACAGGTCAAGTATAGAATTGGTCCTATACTGAGGAGAGAAACAGTAGCTCTTGATATTGTTTTGGGGGCTGAAGGTTGGGACTCCAGTCAAGCACTTAATTTCTGCAGTGGAGGGGGAAGCTATTTCTTGGTTTTCAAGGTGGTTCAAAGAGTACAAGACTCTCTTTCATACAGGTTTGTTCTCTCAATTTTAGGACCCCACTGCCAAGATTGGCTCAAACTGCAGTATTGGTCCTAATGTCACCATTGGGGCAGGCGTGGTGGTAGAAGATGGTGTCCGGATCAAGCGTTGCACTGTTCTGAAAGGGTCACGCATTCGTTCCCATTCCTGGCTTGAATCCTGTATTGTTGGCTGGAGCTCCTGCGTGGGACAATGGGTGAGTGTTGATGAAGACAGAGATGAGGCTCCACAAGGCTGAATTCTGGCTGTACCTCCTGAAGTGTGAACTAGAATGGGCAGTATTCTCAAAAGCCAGAGGGATATGTTCTGTTTGTGGTGGAGTTTTCACTCTTGTGAACAAAATAAGACTTTAAATTGCATATTCTTTAAATATTAGTATAGGATGCACACATTTCATCATGTCCAGTATTCTGTTGATTTCATAATAGTTCTACCTCCACATTACAGTATCAATCTGTAGTATGGTTAGTGGTTATTCTGTATATGAAGTAACTGCCTTGACCTACTCCCTTGCCCAAGCTTACCTTCCAAAATATTTGTTCTTGTTCATCATAAAAGATCTAAAGTATAGCTCTTTGACCTGCTTTTCCATCAGGTGCGGATGGAGAACGTGACGGTGCTAGGAGAGGACGTCATTGTGAATGATGAACTCTACCTCAATGGTGCCAATGTGTTGCCTCACAAATCTATTGCCGAATCCGTACCAGAGCCACGCATCATTATGTAGGCGTTCTGGATGTTGAGTGTGGGTCCTGCTGATTGGGAGCCTTCCTCTTCTGCCCTCTCATGAGATATCCCACTCTGTGCCTTGGCTGTTGGGACTCTTTGCTGAATTCTCAACTAAACTCTCCAAATCAAAATATTAACTCTGCCTTGCTGCTGACCTCCTCTAACTCTTTGCTGGGCCTGCCCTGGGAGTGCAGCTATGGGAAAGTAATGTAGCAACCTCCGAATTGCTTCTTGGAAGCAGGGTAGAGGAGGTTTACCTGCACCAGCAGTCCTCATTTGGAAGGTCAGCAAATGGGAAATCAACTGCTTGTACTAACGATGCTGAGATAGCAGAACACCTCAGCCACTGCAAGAGAACAGGCTGAAATAAGGATGGGGAAAGAAACGGACAGCATGCAATGTGGTCACTTCAAGGTAGCACTTGGCTGCTGCTGAAGCACTTTGGGACACAAGATGCAGTGTTTGTCAAGGGAACTCTTACTGCCTTACACAAACTGGCTCCCTTCCTCTAAATGGCCAATAACTCCATCTATTATTTCAGAGTTCTGGATAATGCTCCATTGTGTAATGAAAACATGAAATATTATATTATAATGAATAATGGATACTGTGAAGTGTCATATGTTTCATGTTCCCCAGAGGAATTAAAGAGGGTAGCAGTAGTCCTAAACTATAACCCACTTTTCCTAATGCTACCCTGGAAATTTTCCCATATTTCCTTTGTCACCTGCTTGCCCTTTACTTGCTGTACCCTTCCTCCCAGAGACTTGTAACAGCCAGGAAGAACACACACCTTACAGCTTTAAGGAATAATAATTTAATATTCCATTTTATGGAAGTAACACCCTCTCCAGTTTGGAGGGGCTTTGAGGAGGGCGACATTCATAGATGCACATAAGTTAAATTCCTTGCTCCAAGCATAATGCTTGCTACCCTCCCCAACACTTCAGGTTACAAGTCTCACACACAGTTAGTAAATGTTTTTGTTGTTGTTGTTGTTGTTTTTTTTAAAAAAAATCTTATCTCCTCCTGGATAGTAGAGGCAGCCTGGTCACACAGTGAAGGGCTGGTGCCATAGGCACCTTCGGCTGGTGGAAGATAACAGTGCAGACAGATGTACTCCCATCGTAACCCAGAATAATCAGTCTAATTGATGCTTCTCCCAACCACTATACAATGCAGGGATCAAATCCTGGTCACTATGACATCCGATCTTTCTTTCTTGGAGAAGCCTGGATGTTAGTTCAGATCTCTGCACTTATGTTAGTCGCAGCATAGGGTGCCTTTTGTCATATCACCAAGCTCCCTACAACAAAAGCCTTCAAAAGCTTTCACTATGCTTCTCCAGGCTTTCTTCACCTTCAAAGAAAGGGAACCAGATTCCTGAAGAGCAGATTCAAAATTTTAGGCAGACAGATGGGTACAGTCTATCCCTCACCTGTACCACCTCTTGATTCCACATGGAGAATTACTTCCAATCTCCATCAGTCTCCAAAACCAATGTATAGGGTGGTACAGGCAGATGAGCTACTGCATAGTATGTCTGCATAAATATTTGAACCAACTCTGAGACACATACACAAGGCCAAATAGCGAAGTGCTGCAGCAGTGGCAAGAACACACGTGGCTGGTGAGCAGTTGGCCTCCCATCAAGGGGAGCACCACAGTGCCACCCAAGTTTCCAGCTACAGTACAAGGCAGGGTTTCCAGGATAGATGTAGGAAAGGAGCTACAGATTCAGGCTGAGGTAGAGAACCTGAGTATGTTCTGCCCCTTGTACATACCCCATGCGGAAAGCCCAATGCCTGTTTGGAGTCAATGAAAGTGATAGGAAATGTACCTAAATTCAGGGGACTGAAGGGGACAATGTGACCTAAATGGCGCATACAGCAGTACTTGGCCTGCAAGAGGTGTTATAAATAAAAGGGAGCTCAGCTGTGCTGAACAGCAGCCACCTTTGACAGAGGTGTCCTCAGAGGAGGGAGGGAGGGAGGTAGAGCCCACCCTGCGGAGGAGCGGCCCAGGCATGCGGCCCTGCCCTGCAGGGTCCAGGCACTAGGAGGTGGCCGGCTTAATGTAATCATCCACACCCGTGATGGTGGCCTTGCAGAAGAAGCAGTCCTTGTTGTTCATCAGGTGCTGGTTGATGCAGGCTCTAGAAAGCGAAAAAAGGAAAAACTCTTTTAACATACACTTGTTTAGAGAATGGAGACCAAGCTTAGGTTTATCTTCTATATTTAGTATGTTCAGGGCAGGGGTGTCAAACTCATTTTTACCAAGGGTCACATCAGCCTGATGGTTGCCTTCAAACGGCTGTTTGTAAAGGTAAGAATTTATAAATGTAACTACTACTTAATATTGTTTAATAACCTGAGTCACTATATCACACACCATCATCCACTGATCATTTTCTGAAAGTATCAACAAAATGCAAGCACAACCATTCAAAATGCTGAAACTTTGAAATGCCTCTGGACCGCATGGGATACATAAAATTACATGGTGGACTGGATTCAGCCATGAACCTTGAGTGTGACATATACTCTAAGGTTCCTGAAAGCCAGAAAAATGTGCAAATTCATCTTGTACAGTACTGCAGCATGTTGATCTGTGCCTGCTTTACTTTTAAGATTGAAATTTGGCTGTGTTTTATTATCAATTATCCATACATTTTTAAAAGAAAAAATAGTATTCACTAAAACCCACAAAGAAGAAGAAAGGCTAAGTGGCATTCAGAAGCCAAAAAACAGTGACTTTTTTAGCAACTAACGACCATCTGCTAAGCTAGCTGTGTGAGGTCTCCTTTTTCTTTGTGAAGCACACATTTTAAAGCCCACTTTCACAGGCTGAAGGATTAAACAATTCAAATATAAGTAAGGAGATTTTTACCTAGGATGCTAAATTCTGCATACAATGTCACAATCTAATCAAGATGAAAAGCCACCCTCTGCCACAAACAGTTGACTCACTTGCATGATTTGTGGGAGCATGGCTTGAATACGGCAGATATTGGGTGTGCGTAGCAGATAGGGCACAAATCCTCTTCACTAGTAGGCTACAAGAGAGAAAAACCCATATTAGATACTGCCAGAATTTGGTCGACATTACGATCAATAATAACAGGAGAATAGCACTTTGGTTTCAAGGGTTAAGGCAGAAATGGGAGTCATGCAGTGCACCAGATGTTGGTCTGTAGCTCCCATCCTTGCTAACTCTTGGCTTTTTTGCCGGGGCTATGAACAGCTGTAGTCAAACCACATCCAGAGGATCACCTAAGGTGTAGGAATGGTGAGTGCTGTTCAGTAACAATCTGTCTGAACAATTCTTTGTGCTTTTCAGCTTCTCACTCCAAATTATTCTGAGGTGAAAAGTATAAAGAAGAGGTATTGTGTCTACTTGAAAAAACGGACTTTATTGGGGGAATAAAGATTTCTGAATTCCAACTAAACAAAGTATTAAAATGAGGCTGTAAAATGAGGATGTAGTCACAGAAAGCAGATGCAGTATGTTTGACCTGAATGTTTTTATGTCACTCCTGAAGGATCTTGATCAAAAAGCAAAGGCATCTAAAATCTATAGCACTGCTCACTGCTGGAAAACCTAGGTCCTCGTAGAATATGTTCTGTTTGGGTGGAACTGTGCTGTAGTGATTTGAGAGTTGCACCAGGACTCCAGAAGGCAGGGTTCAAATCCCTCCTCAGGCATGGAAGCTCAGAATGACCTTGGACAATTCACATTCTTTCAACCTTAGAAGAAGGCAATGGGAAACATCTAAATAAATTTTGCTAAGAAATTTCTGAATATAGGGTTGCTATAAGTTGGAGTTTGCCTGAAGGCACACAATAACAAATATTCCATTTGGATGGAGGCCTCTACATTTCATGGTTCTAATGTGTTTGATGTGGTTGCTTAGTGTTTTAGATGTGAACATTTTTGTTTCAAGAGATCTAGAATGGCCATTTAAATAAGTGTATCTTGGATAACCCTGTTTGTATGCCAGTTTCTGGGGAGCACTCCATCCTTGGCTATGAAGCATTTGTTGTATTTGGGGGGGGGGGGGGGGAGAACACTAGGAGAGAGAAGTCATATGGAAAAATCCCTTTTAAAATTTGGCCTTTTGATGCACAACTGTGACATATTTGCCAACTGTATTGATAAGAGAATTAAGGCCATAGGCCTTAGTTAAGAAGAAAGAGACTGATAAAATTCACTGTTTGGGGCTGGAAGATTTCATCTGCCTTCTCTCGCACATAAAATGTAATCCTGAAGAAAATAAAACTGCTAGCGTAGCACCTCAACCAGATTCCAGCTGGTGAATGCAGACTTCATCAGAGATCCTGCTGTACTGCCAGGAGTCAGGGAAGGTTTGGAGAACAGGGACATCTCTCTCCTTGGAGGAGATGCAACATCATCCTGACCCAGTCTAGTGACTCAAGACTATCTAAAAATAAACCCACACTGAAGACCCAAAAATAAACACAAAAATATCTTCCAGGAGTCACGGAAAACCCAAGCATTTGATGCTGACTCCACTGAATTTGGATTTAAGAAATCAGCTGCTAATAGGGTGACTGATGCATTGGTTCAGAAGATATTGAAATATTGTTAGCATGCAAAAATATTTTAGTCTTTGTAATGTCAGAAATCTGTTCCAGGAAGTAGCTCTTACACTTGATAGCCTACTCCCAAGGCAGCCTTGCTTCCAGAACAGGGTACCTGATGGCAGGGCCTACCTAAATGCTGCAATGCCATTTCTTGTTGCCATTTTGTGGGACTGCAGAAGAAAAGGGAAGCACTCAAGTTTGCTGGGTGAGTTTGGCCCATGGGGGCTATGGGGACATTGCCCTCACACTCTCTCACTGTCAGTCGCCCACTATGGTTTCATTTGTCACAATTTTTCTGCTGGGATAATTAGACTGGACATTAGAAGTCTTATTGCCAGAGAGAAGGTGTTATCTCACATGCCAGCCTTTGCTTAGAACTCAAAGGCTCCACTGTGTTTAAAAGTGACCAAGCCTAAACTCAGGTGGATAGAGGACTTTCCCTGCTAGTGAGGGATACGTATGAGTTTGATTGCAGCTGGGCAACTCTTAGTAGTTTATAGCATATGGGGATGGGAACATAGCCAACCTCTCCCCCAGTTTTGGTATCAAAAGCTATGGCAACATTTGTTGTTAACTGCCACCAAATTGATTTTGACTAATAACAACCCTATGAATGAGAGACCACCAAGTCACCCTATCTTCAATTGTAATGGGAATATTACTGGCTGGATTACATTCCACTTCCATGAGGAAGGAAGGAGTTCTGACTTGCAAGGCCAAACTCTTCATTTCCTTCTCAGCTATGCCCTATAAAAGCACGGGGATGAAGTTTGGGGTAGAGAGGCAACATCCAATTTTTGTGTATGTTTTTTAAATGAAGATTCTTTTACTAGGAGTCCCTTTTGTCTGTAGCTGGGACATCCCGGTATACGGGAACACCTGTCCCCAAATGCTCTCAAAAGGGAAGAGGTCCAACAAAAGCAATCCCAGTGAGCAGATTGTCTCATTGCCACAAGGGGGAGAAAGTAAGCCCTTTCCTCTGTTTTAAAGTCAAAGATACAAAAGTTTCATCTCATGTGGCTCTTTTGGAAGAAAAAGATGAACTATACCTGTAGAGCTGTATGCCGTCTATCCAGTGTGCAGATATAATTTTGAGGGAGCTCAGGAGACAAATAGTTATCAAGATATATTTGGGCAAGCTCCCACTGCTGAACTTATACAGCGAATGCCCTGGTATTCCTAACAAAGATTCAGTTCTGCCCCAGGACTTGCCCTGACTGAGCCCAAGAGCCTCTACTGTGTCCGGGGACAGAGCCCTTGCATCCATGCCGCTCCCTCCCACTGCAGCAGCTTTCTCTCATGCAGCTCCAAACTGCAGCTGGAAGGTGAGCAGTCCCATCAATAATTCACACCCAGGTCCTGGCAGCTATCATGTTCCTTGCTGGATCACTGCTTCTCTCCGGAGGTCACCCAGACAGAGCAACACACAGGGAGTCCAGCAGCCAGAATCAATTCGGACAGCTTCTAGTCCTTCCTCCTGCTTTCAACTCTTTGTCCCCTGCTCCAAAATTCTCAGTTTTGGGACTTCACAAACACACACACACACACACACACACACCCAAATAAATCTATTAAACCTTCTTACATTTTATCTACTTTTTTGCAGAGTTTATTTGGCTTCTATAATTTAGGCTTTCAAAGAATTGCAGATTCTTTAAAACTATTACATCACACATATTGTAAAGCTCTCAGAACAACATACAAATAAAATTTATTTAAAATAATTCCCATTTTGGAAGGACTGGGAGGAGGAGAAAGAATGAGTAGATCATAAAAAGCAGGCCTCCTTTCACTAAAGGAAATAGGATGCCATAACACTGGGACTTCTGTTTGCTCACCAGTATCTCAAAGGGAGAAGAAAACATACTGCCCTCCTCTGTGGCTCATTCATTGTACCTGTTGAGTGAGCACTCCCAGATGCAGATCACACTGCTCTATGGAACTGGTGGATTTTATTTTGCACTGACAACATAACAAAACCTTTAAAATTAGTCCCAGCACATGGAAACCCAGATCTCAACCACTGCCAACTTTTTTATCATAGAGCCTGGATCCACAGCTCTGTGGATCTTACATGTCTAAACCATCCTAATTTCCTTGGACATGATAAGCAAAACAAATAACACTTCTAGCCTCTGGGTGGCCATGGGAATGCTGAGAGCTATGATGGGCAATCTTCATGTTATTGTGGATTTGAAAGAGCAAGATCTCTGGGCATACTTACCAAGGTGGAGGCTGCAGCCTGCTTGGACTCTTCACTGAGGTGGCCAAGCATTTGTTCTACCTTGGCTAGCTCTTCCTGGCTGATGTAATCAGTGTCTGAAGGGGAAAAGTAAGGAATAAGGTGGGGAGAAATTCAAACATCACAACTTAGAGTGAAGGAGGAAGGGGCTTGCCACACACATTTTTTTTCAGTCTCCTGCCCCCCTTCTTTTTATTATTATTATTATTATTATTATTATTATTATTATTATTATTATTATTATTAAACTTTATTTGTACCCCGCTAGCATCTCCCAAAGGACTTGATGCGGCTTACAAAGGCCAAGGCCTCAACACACAATATAACAATACAAAACAAAAGGCAAATTAAAAACAATTAAAACAGTATAAAGAACAAGCAATAAACAATACGCTAAAACACAATAAAACTGGGCCGGGCCAGAGTAATGGGTACAAGATTAAAAGTGCTGATGTGACAGGTGATATATAAGGCTTATAGGGCAAGTGCAGAGTGCGATATACGATCTTAGTTCTAATAAAGTGCTTATGGGACTTGGTATTGGAGATTTCCTATTAATCTGGGAATGCACATTGGAACAGCCAGGTGTTCAAGTTCTTTCTGAAGACTGCCAATGTAGGGGCCTGTCTGAGATCCCAGAGTCGGGGGGCCACCACAGAGAAGGCCCTGTCTCGTGTCCCCACCAACCGCGCTTGCGACGCAGGCGGGATCACGAGCAGGGCCTTCTGATCAATATCTGATTAAGGAGGATTCAATTCAAACTGTAATGAAAGTTTTTGGCCACACGATGGCACAGCCCAGCACAACCAATTGCTCAGTAAGGCACAAGGGACTTGAGCTCAACATTTTGGAAGTGCCACAGCACTGACAAGGCAAGCATAGTGTTTCTGCAAACCACCAGGGAATGGAATGTATGGGAAAATTCACACAGGACTATGTTCTCAGGGTATACTGCAGTCACACCTCCTGCTACAACCAGACTAGCCAGATCTACAATATCTTAAGACAAAAGTTCATATTATTGAAAGTACGGAAGCTTTGAAAATCCCAATGATTGTGCATCCTGATGAAGGAAATGAATGTTAAAAAAATAAAATATGAAATAATAAGGCATTTCTCCAACCACGTAAGTGGAGAAAGATCTCCAGTACCTGAAGGGCCAACAGGGCCAACCGCATGAGCAACTACTGAAGGAAACAGGTTTCCCTGATATTAATTTTTAATAAGGATAAGAGCTTCTATTTTGATGTATGAAGAAAATATATATCTCTCCCTCAACCCTGCTTGTGTATCTCTTGCTCTTACACTGCTGCCTGCTGTCATGGGGAGCCTTCTTTTGTTTAGGCTTCCTACTGCAATTTCATGCAGCAAAGAATGAGCCTGAACCAGCATAACGTTTCCTTATTAGAGCCAACAAGGAAGACTATTAGAGACAGCAGATATATTGTTGAAAATAGCCATATGCTGGAGCCCATAAAAGCTTCTATAGATCAATGTAATATTTACTGTGCCCATTTGACAGAGCACATCAGCTGCTGGACCAGCTCAGTATCATCAAGTAGCGGTGGTGCTCCTCAAAGATAAACAAGCATACATTTTGGGAATCATCTCTCTCTGAAAAGGACTCTCTGATAAGTGGGACAAAAGTTTTATCCTTCATAGCACAGAAACAGGATGGGAAAATAAACACTGTGCACAGAAGGGGGATTCATGGCCAGGCAATGAAGCCTCTACTATGGAAGATGCTAGGGAGGTCTCAGCAAGAGCCATTTTGGGAAATAACTGCTTCTTTGATAAACAACTCGCACCCCTATACAGGAAAACAAAGACAAACAGCCTGTGGTTTCCCCTGTAGTTGGCTACCTTCCTTGTACTTGTTTTCAAATGGTCGGCAAGGCAAGCAACCTACAGCTGCCAAGCAGGAAAGCCCCACTTAAATTGATTTTGAGAGAAGGGAAGAATGGCAAATCTAGCCAAAGTCAGAAAACTCCCACTGCAGAAAGAGCTGCCTGGCCTTCCAAGACAGAGCCAGCCCCATGAAGTCACTTCCGAAGTTTAGCAGTCATCTAGAGCAGTGGTTCTCAACCTGGGGTCCCCAGATGTTTTTGGCTTCAACTCCCAGAAATCCTAACAGCTGGTAAACTGGCTGGGATTTCTGGGAATTGTCGGCCAAAAACATCTGGGAACACCAGGTTGAGAACCACTGATCTAGAGGAATCCCAGAGTCCTAAGGTAAAGGTAAAGGTTTCCCCTGACGTTAAGTCCAATCATGTCTGACTCTGGGGGTTGGTGCTCATCTCCATTTCTAAGCCGAAGAGCCGGCGTTGTCAGTAGACACCTCCAAGGTCATGTGGCCAGCATGACTGCATGGAGCGTTGTTACCTTCCCGCAGGAGCGGTACCTATTGATCTACTCACATTTGCATATTTTCGAACTGCTACGTTGGCTGAAGCTGGAGCTAACAGTGGGCGCTCACTCCACTCCCGGGATTTGAACCTGGGACCTTTCGGTCTGCAAGTTCAGCAGCTCAGTGCTTTAACACACTTCGCCACCAGGGCTCCAGAGTCCTAGTGGCTTGCAAATACTGGGAAACTGCTACAACATGGGAGTTTTAAGAATATACCTCAGTGTTATTTTATATTTCCTGATAGTAAAATATTATTTATACACATTCAGAATAACATTTTTATCTCCCTTTTCCCCCTCAAAGTGCTCAGCATGCAATGACCCAGAGCTTAGCATGGCAACTCCTGCCTTCTATTTCCTGGGAATGCAGTTTTTCTGAGCATAACGGTAATCCACAGGGGAACCATTACAAAAGGAGAATCATAAGATGTGGTTTATTGTATCAGTTAAATGGCCACTCTGCAAGTGTATTTATTTGTACTCATTCAACTGGAGAACAAAATTCGGAAATGCCTCAGGCTAGAGTCCATCTGTCACCCAGAAGAGGATAAGATAAATTGACAGGATCAGCGCAATTAAAGAGAGCTTAAGCAGAACAGACATTTTGCTCCCTGCTGCAAGGACTTTTCAATAGCTTTCAGTCACTCTGGCAACTCACCACTCCGTTGTCTTATTCCGTCATCAGCTCAAGACCTCCACAGAACTAACAGTTCCTCAAGGTTGGATAAATAAAGCCTATGCTATTCCTCAGGGTCAGTGTTTCCACAGATTTGGCGTACCAATTGCTCTTCTACATCTTTGCAAACTTCAAGGGCATGGCAGAGTCAAGGACAAAAGCTTTATACTCTCCATCTCTTTAGAGATGGACAAACACATTTCTTCCTGAGAACATTCTGACCAGCAATCCCCTTTCTGCATGGATAAGCATTGTTTCATTGTCCTCTCTTCATTAAATAGTGGGAGTATTCAGAAAGATTTCAGTACAGTGATTTAGTAGGTTATTTTGGGAAGGTAGTTGTGACAAGAAGGGACACTAAAACAAATGGATATTTCCCCATATAATCAGACCCTTCCTCATAAAAACAAAACTATCCTTCACTTTCTCCGCCACAGCAGTTTCTCAAAAACTGAGTGTTTTCAATGTCCATCTTGGTCTCCATGTTGCCTTTCTTTTAACTGGAGAAGTCACAGAACCTGAGAGCTAAGGAATGCAAATCAAACGCATCCAGAAGTCAATTTAATGCTGCCAAAGTCTTATTTTGTTTTGTGTTGTTATCCTACACTGTACATATTGTAACTGTGGTTTTATATTTTTCATTTGGCTTTGCTGTAAGAAACTACCATTGCATGCATGTAATAAAAGTGGTTAACCAGCTTAGGTATAAATAAGTATGTTGAAAAAAAATCTGTTAGTTGAACTGTTGGCTGATACTTCTCAGATGACAGAAATGTGTTGCAGTTACGCCCTGTCCTGCTTCTGGGAAGTAGGGATGCAAGGAGAGGAAAACAGAAAGTCTTTCCAAGAAGTAGTGTAGCGAGTGACTTCCATGTTAACAGGGCCATGAATCTACTCCACAAATTAGTCCAAATTTTTAAATAATTGTCCAATGTACTGAATCTATTTCAGGGATGGGAATCAGAACCTTGGATAGTTCTTTCAAAGTAAACCCCACAAAAGATTACTGCCACACATGGAAACCACAAACAGCTACTGACATGAAGCCTGAGAAGACATGTTAGATGGCCTCAAGTTTAAAGGCATCTCTGGAGGGTAGAAAGAGGACTCGGAAGGGTACGAGAGACACACCAAGTACCAAAATTACAAGACTCTATATCAGGAATCACAGTGGCCATCCCCTCCCCCCCCCTTTTCCAAGTGAAAGCTAGAGAGTATATAATTTGCAAGGGACTAATAGACATGGAGGCCTAAGCAGTCCATGGTATATGTAAGCACAATGGATTAGAAAAATACTTACAACTTTGCAAGGAGAAATGTTTCTTATCAGTAGAAGAAGATGCTACTCCCAGTGCTACAGGCTCTGTGTGACCCAACAAGTACTGAATAGAACGGAGTTGGAAACAAGGATCTGCCAGTAGCACAGCTGTTGCCCGCTCAGCCCTGGAAAGACAGAGAGACAGTTGTTGTGATTGTGTGCCTTTAAGTTGTTTCCGATACATGGCAACCTGATCAGAGTTTCTTTGGTAGGATTTATTCAGAAATTGTTTGCCTTTGCCATCCTCTGAGGCTAAGACATTGTGTCTTGTCCAAGGTCATCCAGTGGGTCAAGCAGGGATTCAAAGTATTCTCCAGAGTCATAGTCCAACATTCAAACCACAACAACATGCTGGCTCTGGACAGAGAGATGGACACTCCTTTAAATGTATTGCCTTCAAATGGCTCACAACAATCACTGTACAGCACCACATATTATCATGAGAACTGGCACATTGAGGAGCAAGGAGACTCCTCAGACTTTTAAGCAAAGTCCTTTCGGAACACATTACAAAAGGCTGCTATCAGACTACTGTCCTGAAGCCATCACCAGCCATGGTTCACTAGGGTCCTAGCAAGAGAAGGATGGGTACATGGGAGTGGTAGAAGAAGAAAAAAGATCACAGAATAGATGTATTGGGATGCAGAACTGCTCCAGTGAAGAACAAGGAAAAGAAGACAGAATTGCCTTAGAAGCTCAGAAGGAAAAACTATTTTCTGGATCAGAGGACCTTTTTGACCAGCCTCCTTCTGGTCAAAAAATGAAAGTCTCTACTACATTTGAAAAGTTCATTTATTCTAACATAATTTTAGTCCTTTTCTAGGTAAAGGATTTTCTCAAAATACAGCTGAATCCTCGAAGCCTCAAATCCAATGGTTTGTATCAAAGGCACATAAGAAGTAACAAAAACACCCTAAGAAAACAGGACCTGAAGCAAATGTATCTGAAACAACCAGAGGCTAAAAATCCCTCAAAAGAGAAAGCATTCCATTAATTAAAATGGTTTTGGACAATTGATATTTTACTTATGATTTGATTGCTGTTTCTCTGAAGAGTTAAAGCAGATGTTTAGCAACTGGATTGGCTCTCAGAGTGCATTTGCTAAAGTAGCTCAGCTCAGTGAATCTTGAACCACAGATTGCTGCATGGAAAACACACCACAGGAAGAAGCAGGAGGGTGTGATGGGGCTGCAAAGCCATTAAGAGAGAACACTGACTTTTCTCTCAAAAAGAATGGTGTTTCTGTCCTGGGTTCCTGTGTTTTTCAGCTCATGGACAACAGCACATAATTTCTATCTACTCTCACTACCCTTTCAGTAGTTCATTCTTTCTGTTCTGAAAGAGACAATTATAGTAAGTAAATAATTAAGACTTGGTACCAGGTTAGATGTGAAGGTAGGAGACCTACATCAGCACTGAGTCTGTCGCTGAATCCCTATCAAGTAGTGTGTTAGTGTAAGCATGAAAGCACATAATGGGAAGGAAGGCTCAGCTGAATTCCCTACTCCCCATTCCATTCCTTATCTCCAATGGTGTGTTTTGTCCGTTTTATTTGATTCTCCTTAAGTGATTTTTTTTTACATTTTAATGAAAATGAATAAAATGTTGATGAGTAAAACAATACTGGTCCATGGATGGCAACAAAGTCAGTTCTCCATTTGCTAGGATTAGGGGAGCATGATCCCTGCAAAAGTGGAAAGAACTGTAAATAAAAAACACTTTTTAAAACCTGACAAAACACCTCTCTAGGAATCTCAAGGTCCTCCAGACTCTTTGATCAACTAGTGGATGCTGATCACAAAGCTTTGGAGGACATATAGATTTGGAAAGGCTAACAATAATCAAATCTGCAAAGGTGAAATCTGCAAATGTAGAGAGCCAACTGTATTAGCCTCATTGCATTTCATGATTTTTTTTTAAATTTTTTTTATTGTTGTTTTGTCATCTTATCCCACTCCCACCCTCCCACCCTCCCCTCCTTGTACATACACTTTATACAACAAACTACAGAAGTTACATTTGAAATATCAATCTCAATCTTAATTTTTCCACTCCACATCTTAGTACATTCTCTAAATAGTTCTTAACTGGTTCCCACATCCCCTTGATTATTGCAATATTTTCAATTTTATCTATATTATTCCATTTGCAATTTGTGATTTCTACATTTAACATATCAATTATATACTTATACCAATTCGTCAGAGTCCATTTTGTTTTATCTTTCCAACCGCTCACTAAAACAATTTGTGCACATGCTATTAATTTGTCAATCATTTTTTCTTTTTGTATATTCTTCACTTCTGTTATCCTTGCATGTAGTACATTTCTATTAACTATTACTATTTGTAGATTTAGCATTCTATTGATTTCTCCTTCAATCATTCTCCAGTATTCTTGCACCCGATCGCACTCCCATATCATATGATTGAACACCCCTCTTTGTTCACAACCGTGCCAACACCTATCTTTCATCCCTGGTAAAAACCGTGAAAGTTGTGCAGGAGTTCTGTACCATTTTTGTAACATTTTCCTTCTTGCTTCCCTTAATACATTGTACTTTTCTTTTGCTATATTACTTATTTCCCTTTGTATATCTTCCCTCTCAATTTCCATGTCCATTCTCCATGTTTGGAAAATTTCCTCTACTATTTCTTCTTTTACCGTTATAATTTGTTCATACAGATCTCCTGCCACCTTCTTTTCCTCTCTCAAACATTTCCTAATCGCCTTCTCAAATGGACTGTCCTGTTCTCTAATTTTTTCTCTCAATCTAAAAATTTCCTGTCTTATAGCCCAGCTTTGAATCCAATTCCCTGATCCTATCCAATTCTGAATTTCTTTTTGTTCTACAGGGTCTCCATCTATTGTGTACAAATCCTCCACTAACCTTTTCCCTCTACTTTCAATTGATCTCAATGTTCTGCCTATAATTTCGTTGTTATTGTAATTAATTTGCCATATAGTTGCCATCTTATTCTCATTGCCTGGACTTAGCTTCTTCTTTCTTTTTTTCCACACTTTTATTGTTCCTTTAAAAGGTTCCTTAAATTCTGCTTCTTCTCTCCTACTCCATTCCCTAAATATTATTTCTTTTTCTTTAGTATTATTTATTATCTTCTCCATATTTGCCCATTTTTTTTTAGTATACTGTATTTCCAATAATCTTTGGATTTGAAACGCATCGTGATAGACTTCTAAACTTGGAATCCCCCAGCCTCCCTCTTCCTCTTTTGCATTTAACCATTTGTCCCTTATTCTGGGCCTTTTTCCTCCGACTGCCCATTTTCTTATTCTCCTGTCCCATGTCTTTAGTGTCTTCCTATCTACTGTGTTCGGTAATGTTTGAAATAAATATGTCAATTTTGGTATTATGAACATTTTTAGTGCCCTTATTCTGTCCACTCTTGTTAATGTTTTTCCTTCCCAATTCTTAAACTGTTTCTCTATTACCTTCCATTTTTGTTTATAATTCCCCTTGACTATACTCTTTGGGTTTTTATATATCCATACTCCTAAGTATTTCAGCTTCTTTAATCCTAATTTTAACCCTGATATTTTCCTAATCTCCAGTTGTTCCCTTGGTGGGGTATTAAGACATAGTATCTCTGACTTTTTAATATTAACGAATAGTCCTGATATATTTTTAAATTCTTCCAGTTTTTTAATAATATCTTTTACCATAATTAACGGTTGACTTGTAATAATCATTGCATCATCGGCAAAGAAATTAAGCCTTATTTCTTCCTTTTGTCCTCCTCCCTTTTCTATTTTGTACCCTGTCCAATTGGTGCTATTCCTGATACTTTCAGCTAGCATTTCTATCGCTATTACAAATAAAGTGGGGGATAATGGACAACCTTGTTTTGTACCATTTAAAATTGGTATCTCTCCTGTCCTTCCATTATTCACCCTTATTTTTGCTTTACAGTTGCTGTACAATTGTTGCAGCGTTTTGCAAAAGTTTTCCCCCATATTCAACTGTTGACATAATCTTAACAGATAATTGTGATTGACTTTATCAAATGCTTTGTAAACATCCAATTTGAGAATTCCCATTTTTTTCTTATTCGAATTTGCATGATTCATTGCAATTACTACATTTTTTATTGGATCCCCAATTTTTCTTCCCTTCACAAATCCATATTGATCCTCTTTGATTATTTTTGGCATTATTGTTTCCAATCTTTTTGCTAAAATTTTTGTAAATATTTTATAATCTTGATTGCATAGACTAATGGGTCTGTATGACCCTGGTTGTGTTAAATCTCTCCCCTTTTTGGGTATAGTTATAATTTCTGATACTTTCCATGTTAGGGGGACTTTTTGCTTAGTGTATATTTCATTGAACAATTCTGTTAGGTGTGGTGCCAACTCTTCCATAAATGCTTTATAATATTCTGCTGGAAATCCATCTGGCCCTGGTGACTTGCCTCCCTTTAACCCTTTTATTGCCCTTATTGTTTCCTCTTGCGTTATTGGTTGGTTTAATAACTCTCTGTCTTCCTCTGCAATTTTTTCTCTGATATTTAAGTTCCCTTGCATTACCCTCTCTTCCTTATATAGATTTTTATAATATTTTGCCATTATCTCCCTAATCTTACTTTGCTCCTCTTGTTCTTTTCCATTTTCGTCTTTCAATCTCTTTATCCATGTTTTTTCTTTTTTCTTTTTCAAATAGTAAGCCATCCTCTTCATTGATTTTATATTCCAACTTTGGGAATAGCTTTTAACGTATAGATATTTATTTATTATATTCCTTTCCTCAAATGCTTCTAATTGGTTTTTTTTCTCCTTTAGCTCTCTCCAAATCTGTCTATCCTTAGTCCTTTTATGTTTGTCTTGCAGGGTTTCTATTTCTTTTATTCTCTTATCCTGTTCATTCCTCCATCTTCTTCTAAGATTTACCTCTAAACTTATACAGTGACCCCTTATCACTGCCTTACTTGCATCCCAAATTATATCTTTAGTTACTTGTCCATTGTCATTGGTCTCAAAATACTTATTTATTTCTTTCCTAATTGTTTCATATTCTTCCTCTCTACTGTTTAAAACTGTGTTATATCTCCAGGTTCTTTCTTTTCTTTCTATTTCTAATTTTACTTTTACTCTTAATGGTGCATGATCCGATAAATGTATTGGAAGTGTTTTTGCTTCTAGAATCACTGATTGGTTTGTATTTTTCCCCAGAATATAATCTATTTTGCTATATGTGTCATGTCTTCCCGAGTAATATGTCCATCTATTATTCTCTGGTTCCCCTTCTAATAAATCATTCATGTTGTATTCCCTTATATTTAACTTTCTATTACTATTTTGCCTTGTTGTTACCAATTCCAGGTTATAATCTCCTGCACAATACACTTCTCCTTGTGCAAACTTATCAATTTCCCCAAATAGCTTTTTTAAATACTTTTTTTGATTTTTGTTTGAGGCATATATACACACTAAAGTGATTCTAATTTTTTCAATTTTCCCTTTAATCATTACCCATCTCCCATCTGAATCCCTTTTTACCATTTCCACTTGGAAGTCTATTGTATTTTTAATTAAAATTGCCACACCCCGTGCTCTATTTGAACCTCTCGATTCATACACCTGTCCCCAAATCCTATCATTAAATAATGGAGTATGGTCCTTTCTCTTATGACATTCTTGTAAAAGCAGAATGCCAACTTTATAATCCTTTACCATTTTCATAACTTTTGCCCTTCTTTGTGGAGTTGATAAACCATTAACATTATGAGACATTATTACTACTTCACCCATAACCAGGTATTATTTGCATTTACCCTCCTGTAGTTTCTTTCCCCTGTCTGCTTGTCTTCCCATCCTCCCCCATGCCCCCCAGAGTCCAGACCTCTCCCTCCTCCCATCAGAGGGAGACCTGAAAGAGTTTTCCCTTTGTTCTCTTCCATTCCCAGACTCCCTCCCACCGGTGACTGCGTTGCCATCCACTGCTCTCCCCTCCTGCATCATCTTTTACCCCTTTAACCCCATTTGTCCAAATTTCATTATTCCACAAATGTTAGGCTGTTCATTCTTAAGTCTCTGTACTAGATCTCGTTTCAATTCTTCTATTCTCCTCTCTAATTTTCTGTTTTTTAAGATCTCTTAATTGTTTTTCTATAGATTTAATTTGTTCTAAATCCAGGTCCTTCAAATTCCTTAAAGTTCTCTTTTCTTCCCTGTCCTTTGGATCTCCCATTGCAAATAGACTCTGAAGTAAGTCTGTCTCTGTTGGTCCGCCTCTCTCTGCAGTCTCCAGCTCCCTCGATGCTTCTTGTCCAGTCGGCTTGTCCTTGGTCTTATCTGATTCCTCCTCCAGACCGTCTGTTTCTTTTCCGTCTGTATCCAGTTTTAACTGTTTAAGCATTTTCCTCCCACTTTCCAAGTCGGAAGCTTTATATAATTTATTGTCTTTATATACAATTAGGGTGGCTGGAAAAGCCCAGGTATAACGTTGTCCTTTCCTTTCCAAAGTTCCTGTAATTTCCCTCATTTCTGCTCTCTTTCCCAATGTCTCTGAAGATAAATCCAGGAGTGGCCATACTTTACTGCCAGCCAAGGTCAGGTTCTTCATTTTCCTCAATTTTCGATAAACAATGTCCCTTTCAGCCTCCCTTGTGAACCGTATCAAAATATCCTTGGGTTTCCTGCCTCCTCTGAAAGCCCAATGTATCCTCTCGATTCCTTGCGATGGGACCTGAGCATTTGTTGCAAGCCACTCAGCTATAACTCCCTTCAGATTCTCCTTTATCTGAAGACTCTCTCCTGCTGCTCTCAAACGCAGATTGGCTCTTCGGGATCTGTCCTCGAGGTCAGCAACTTTATCTAGAAGTTTTCTATTAATGTCTCTCAGAGTGATTAATTCACCTTTTTGTCTTCTGATCTCCGCTGCTGCCTCCTTAAACTTTTCTTGGCATTCTTCCACTTTATTCTCTATCAGCCCGAGTTTGCTATTAATTTGTGTGATTTGCTCTCTTGTCTGCTCATTTCCCTGTCTTAAAATCTCCATGTTTAATTTAAGATGTTCCAATGTAGTTATAATTTTGTTCAATTTTTCTTCCTCCCCTTCCTTCTCCTTTCTGTCCGCCATACTCACAGTTGTCCGAACTTCTGTTTGGATTCTGAGATTTATGGCTTCAGTCACCTTTGATTGTGACCTCCCAGCCTTCTCTCTTTTCTCCTTTGATCCGGACTCCAGTTAAGGAGAGATTTATGACCCTTTATGGGCTTTTTGAGGCTTTAATTGCCTTATAGTTAGGAGAGCAATTAGGCACGTCTACTCTCGTTGACGCATGCGCAGCTCCCCCCCATTGCATTTCATGATGCACTTCCCATATGTGCACACACATACAGGGAGGAAGGAGTGGTAGAGAGAGGTGTGCTCTTTCTGTCAGGTTATAGGCATTAACACAACCTGTTAGATCCTGCCACTATCACCTTTAAATGTGTCCTTACACAATTTAAATAACATATCAATTGATATACCAGTCTGAGTAGTATTTTCTGTTCACATTTGCATGCCACATTCTACAGGTTTAATTGTATTTCCCACCTTTTGATGTGCATAAAAAGAATGCCCCACCTATTCCCAATCTTCTTTATGCTCCCAGGGCAAACTAGGATGAGGAGAGTGAGAAAAGAGTGGGCTCTGCTACAACTGTAGCATCCCACTAAGGAACGTTTCCTGCTACTTAAACTGAACAGGAAACGCACAATTTCTGCAGAGTTGCATAGGTCAGGTGTCACTCTGGTAGCAAAAAGAGACTGAAAAAAAGGTAGGTCCAGTAGAGAGGACCAGAAGGTGTTTATTTTTTGCACTGAGAGAGAAATAAGACTGTTATTTGCCACAGCCAGAAGTGTGAGGAAGAGATGGGTCCACACAGAGAGCAGGAATTGCGGGTTGCACCTGGAGAACTGAGTATCCTCCCCTGATTTAAATTGTCGAGTCCTCCTGTGTACAGAGTAACCAAGTCTCCTAGTCTAGAATCTGGATAACAATAGGGACATATTAAGTTATTTACATTTATTTAAAAAATGAAGAGACTATTCAGAAGAGGCAAATAATTAGAAATTAGTTCTGAAGGGCTTCAGGCTATGCAATAGAAACAAACCCTTTCTCTCTGGCTCACTTCCTGCAAGCTACACATCAAAATGGATGGGAGATAATGCAACTATATGAAAACTATATGAAGAAAGTCTACCAGATCTGACTACATTTACAAAATCCATCAAACAATCAAGAAGTAAAGGAGTTAAAAAACAGGGCTGCACCTCTGACATGTCCATTAATAGTCAACTACCAGCTCATGTAGAGCAAATGCCATGTTTCTGTAATTCTTTTGACCTGGTCATTCTATCACTTGCACAGGAAGTATTAGAATAGACCTGAAAATATCTGAAAACCAATGCAATAAAAAACTGACCTTGTCCCTAATGGGAGTGAACAGATAATGAAACAGAAATTAAAGTCCTTGTCACAATCCAGGGCCTACTACAGAACCCGCCCCCCCTGACTGATGGGCACACCTATATTATGAATTTTTGGCTCTCATAATTAATCCCACCTAAAAAGTGAACACCAGTTATCAAAACCATTCAATGGTTCAGTATTTAAGCTACTAAATAATTTGTTATATTATTGATTTTTAAACATTTAGGAATAAATTACACAGCATTTCATTTACCCATAGTTAGTGCTCAGACTTGCATATTAATAATACTTGATTAGAACAGATTATGAAAAGCGTTTGACTTCTTCCTCCTACTGTTTCCATCCAGAGCTAAAACATGGTAAGGAAACATTGTCTTAACAGGTAACCATTTCCAAGAGTTATTACACCATCAGGTCTCACCAGGTACCAAGAAACATATAAAAGGGGAGTCACATCAACTATAGCTATAGCTCATCTATTTTTAAATTATGGGGTTGGAAGTGTATGTACCATTATCTTATTTCCTAAATCAGAAGTTACCCCCAATGCAAACCCAAAAGTTGAACCAATCCTATTTCACTCCCAGTTAACCCAAAGGCAGCTGAGATGTGTGCTCACCCAGTGTTAAATGATCCCTAAGCATGAGAAAGAATGGTAAGAGATGCCTCATCATTACAAAGCTATATGTTCCCATACTCAGAAGGTAAGCAACCTAATAACATAAAGAACTAAATGCACTATCCATTCAGCCCTGTGCAAGAATGAAATATAGAAACAAAGAAGAAAAATAAGTGACAAAGGGCCCTTCCACACAGTCATATAACCCAGAATATCAAGGCAGAAAATCCCACAATATCTGCTTTGAATATCATTATCTGAGTCCACACTGCCATATAACCCAGTTCAAAGCAGAAAATGTGGATTTTATTTAGCTGTGTGGAAGATGCCAAACAGAAAGTACAATAGCCCTCTTCAGGTATGACTCCAGGGGTGTACGAAATCCACTTGAATAGTCTATTATCAGCATTCTTATATTTTCCCAGTTCTGAACTGCCAAGCGAATGCAAAAAGGATCCAACTGGGTCACTGGTCTAAATGAACCTTATCAAAGCATTGGACAGTTGTTAACATTTGGGCATAATGCTAATAAGGGCTCCAAAACACATTTGCCTGGTGTTAGAGGCCACGACTCACTACATTAGTGAGCAAGATATTTTGTGTTGAACTTGACTCTTCCTACTGAAGCATCAAATATAACATTTCACAAACCATTTTTGTTTTAATGGAGCTGCAGTGCTTTGCTAATAGATTTTGTGCTATTTTCTCCATTTGCTGTCACTTAGAGGCTCTGTGTAGCTTGAAAAATTTTAAGAGGAAAGTTCAATTCAAGCATGTTAGGTCTAATGGAATTACAATCTGCAGATCTCTTCCTGATAGCAAAAACTAATTGAAATTAATTCAATTACTTTTCCTATTCAGCGCACCACACAGATGTCTAGCTTTCACTGAAGTGGTAAAATTGTCATAAAAGTATCAGTTCAAAAGTGCATTTGGGGACTCACATTATGGAATCTATTTCTATAAATAGAAAATGACTATGTCAGGGAGATGATTGGCGTGCCAGCCTTTCCCCCCAACATGCAACCTTTCCAAGTAGGACCATTTTTAGAAAGGAAATATAGCCAATTGCCTGAATCCTCACAAAGTGTGATGCGGTACAGCCAGACTAGAATCACAGAATCATACAATTGGAAGAGATGCTAAGGGCCATCCAGGCTAACCCCCTTTTATGCAGGAACATGTGATCAAAGCATCCCTGACAGATGACCAGCCTCAGCTTAAAGACCTCCAGAGAAGGAGACTCCATCACACCTTAAGGCAGCATATTCCACAGTTCTTATCATCAGGAAGTTTTTCCTGCAAACAGTTCTTATCATCAGGAAGTTTTTCCTGCAATTTCAATCAATTGCTCTGTGTTCTGGTCTTTAGAGCAGAAGGAAACAAGCCTGCCCCCTCCCCAATGTGACATCCTTTCAATTTTTTAAACATGGCTATCAGGTCCCTTCTCAGCCTTCTTTTCACCAAGTTAAACATACCTGAATTGGCAATCCTTCAGATTTCATGGAATCACCAGTTATTGAGCTCTACTTACAGAACGGCTAGCCTTCCAGGTCTGATCTGGAATTAAAGAATTGACACTGATCTCCAAGAATCTCTTCAGGTTAATACTGGAGGTGTGGCGTGTCACCATTACAATCTCATACCTTCCTGCCATTTCAAGAAGCATCAACATTCAGGAGATTCAATCTTGATAGTCAGCAGAGAGAGGGAAAATCATGAAGACTAGTTCTGGATAAATGTTGCCACCTAGAGCTAGTAGATTATGAGAGGATCAGAAAAAGGCGAGCTGAGTATTCAAGGTAAGCTGCATGCCCTTCATATCCAAGGACTAAATTGCCACTTGTCCATCCATCTCCTGATAGTTAATGCTTTAAAATCTTGTTCAATCTTAATCGAAGCTCCACAGAATTACATGGTATTGAAAGCATTCCATTTAAAAAAGAAAAGAAAAGAAGATAGGACAAATTCTATGGAAGATGAGTCCATCTTATTTTGGACAATGAGTCCCCAGCCAGCAACAGAAAACCAAGAGAGGAAATCTATGAGACACTGACAAGATGTGTCAGTGTCTCACAGATTTGGGATGATGTTGGAGAATTGCATAAAAAACCAAAAACAAACGTTACTGTTTAGAAATATGTGAAAGGGACAGGTTGACATTTGTTACAGCATTCCATATTGAGGTTGACAAGAACTGCTTCTATTTTAACTATGTTTTGCAACAAATAAGGGTGAGGACTGTTTTTAAGAAGCAGAACACCAGTCAGAGATGCGTGAAGGCTTTCAAACATCAGAAAGCAGTGAAATGAAGAAAGTTGTAATTTGCACTATTTCCATTCCTATGTTTAGTGGGTATTGTAAGAATTTTTGGGTTAAGGACATAACTACCAAGGACAGAAGCAAGCTGAGTAATAGTGTTGTAAAGGTTGAAAGTGAACATTAACGTAACATGTTAAGAATTTCGAGAATTCTTCAAACAGAACTCAGATTTGAAAAAAAGAAAAAAAATAAGCGTAAGGCCAAACCAAAAAAAGCAAAAAGATGTGACAAGCCAACCTAGGTTTAATGCATTTTGGGCATTAAATTTTGCCAATTTTTGTAAGCCGCCCTGAGTCCCCTAGGGTGAGAAGGGCGGGGTATAAATGTTGTAAATAAAATAAATCTGCGTGCATCATCCGAAAATACATCACACAGTCCTAGACACTTGGGAAGTGTTCGACTTGTGATATTATGAAACGAAATCCAGCATAACTATTTTGTTTGCCGTGTCATAATAAAATAATAATAAGTAATAATAATAATAATAATAATAATAATAATAATAATAATAATGGTTGGAAGAGATCCCTTGGGCCATTTAGTCCAACCTCCTTCTGCCTTTGTGCACCAAAAGCACTAGCAAAGTACCTATTAATAATTAATTATTAATTAAATAATAATAAAAATACCAATATAAACAGAAGCAAAGTTTTGGAAGGCATACACTGGGCAAGGGAGGAGGCGGGAAAGGCGCGTGCAGCGCAAATGAGGAGGCGGGAAAGGCGAGCTCCTTTCCCTCCTCCTTCGTGCTGTATGTGCCTTCCTCGACAGAGAAGGAGGGAGCTGCCGCCATGGGGGCCAGATAAATGGCTTTGATGGGCCGCATGTGGCCCGTGGGCCGTAGATTGGGGACCCCTGACCTAGACTAACCCTCTGGGAACGTCCAGACATGGAGCTCATAATTCAAAACCAGATTGAATATGGGAGTCAAAGATCCATAAGTTTAGACAACAATCTATGTGGAAGAATTATGTTAAATGCAGAAATAAAGTCTGCAAAAAACACCCTAACATAGTTCTGGCCCCAGATGAGTCAGTGCAGTGTGGAGAGAGATGGCTATAGTGTCCTCCATAGCTCTGTTAGTTTCATATGCAAATTGATGTTTATCAAATTTACATGGAAGGCAAGAAATGATATGTCTACAGGCCAGTTTTTCAAGGCACTTTATGATGTTTGAAGTGAGTGCCACTGATCTGTAGTCCCTAAAATTATCAATAGGGAACTTATTTGCTAACAAAACAATGATGGAAGCCTTCAAATAAGATGGAATAATGGATTGAGATAAAGACCAATTAAAATCACAGTAAAAATACCAAAAAAGAAGGCCATATTATAGACAAAAAGACTCAATACAAATGCTATGGTCCTGAGTCTACAAGGTCTGAGCAAAACTGTTGATGCCAGGGTGACTTGGAGGTCTCTCATTCACATTGAAGTCAACATGATGGCAGTTAACGAAAACAACAAAATCATTCACGTTATGTCTTTTACTGAATTGGAAGTTTTTCACTGTCTGTAAATATTAGGCATAGACTCTGGGGTTGGAGTAACTTTACAACAGAGCATGAGTTGTCTAATACAAGAGGCAAAATCATGCTATTTAAGTGGATCTCATCTCTGCAAGAGAAAGAGGAAAATAAAAGGAAAAACAGAGCAACTCAGCTAAAAGGAACTGTAGAGGAACTTGTACTACATTTTCCACTTGCAGAGAAAGTGAACTGGAATACAGATTTGTCCGATGTTTTCTTATGTGCTGGTACATTTAGAAGAACCAGCACATAAGAAAACATCGGACAAATCTCTATTCCAGATCACTTTCTCTGCAAATTGAAAATAGAGGGTTAAGTGCCCATCTCATTCATCAGCTGCAGCAGCCAAATTAGTCATTTGTTGTCCTAATGGAAATCAACTACTTGGTTTGTACTTCTTTAAAACACAGTAGACTGGAAATTACACTCCAGCCCCTGCTCTTTCTGTCTCAACCCTTACTCTCCTGACATGCCTGGTCAACATTCATACCTCCTTAAGCACTAAGCAGAGGGTAAATTAATTGCATGTGCCGACGTTCATACTTTATGTCGACCTCGCAGAGCAAGAATAGGTTTCTACAGGGTCAAAATTAGTAGGTAAATCCTCAGCAGCTCTGCCTCCCTTTGTTTTAACATACTGAGCTAGATCTTTCCCCAGTGCAATAACCTCAGTAGGCCTCTGGTAATATGTGGACATATTCATAGTGAAGGTCAAGGTACAACTACTAAGAGGAAGGGGTGATGATAGACATGAATAGGAAGCACATAGTGGGAAAATGCTAAATAAATATCTTATACGCAAATGTAAGTAAGGGAAATCATAAAGTGTCTAAATAACTACGTGTGATGGGCCAGTTGCAGTATGTACTGAACAATGAAAAAAAGACAATGGTTGTAGCTAGCTCTTTCTGCCCTTTCAACTCTATGTATCAGTCTAGTACAGAAGAACATGGCTGGAATAATGAGGCTGTATCTTACTGCTATTTCAGTTTACTGAAATTAAGACAGCAGCAAAGGGGGAAAGACTGAAGAAACATATCACAAGTGTAGTGAAAATTCAGCATAGCAACAGAAAGGATGTAATTGCCTCCAGCTAGGAGTCTTCTCTCAACAGGCCCTTTCCTGGTAAGAGCCTCGGTGGGAAAGTTTGAAACAGTGCCAAGGGAGTTACTCATTAACTTCAAAAGAAGGAAAACCTCAAATTACATATCACAGTGAAAGTAGAAGCCCGGAGTCCTAAACATCAAAGAAACCTCAATTTGCCTTGCTTGTGGAAAGAGGCTATCATGGATTGTCAAATAATGAAGCATTTTGTATCTGCCCCCAAATTACTCACAGAATGTATGAACAATGTCTGCTCCAGCTTTCTCCATGTGTAAATTAAGAATGCTATGTGACTAGGTCATTAATCAAAAGCTCATACAAGACTCTCCTTTGCTATTATTATTATTATTATTATTATTATTATTATTATTATTATCATCATCATCTTTATGGTTCAAGGGGTTACATTGACATCTTTATGTTGGTGTGTGCCTTAAAGTTATTTCTGACTTATGGAGACCATAAGGAAAACTCCTCATAGGTTTTTCCGGGACTGAGAGTGTGTGATATGCCCAAGGTTGCCCAGTGGGGCTCCATGGCCAACCGGGAATTAGAGTCTTATATCCTACCCTGTGGATATAACAGAACTGTAGTCTAAGTTCTGCATATTTCACTACAGTGAAATTGTGATCCATGCTAGTTGAGCACAGCAATGAAGAAATATTTAACCCGAGAAGCCTTATCAGCTCCACACTGAAGCAATTGGGAAAACAAAATAGTCAGGACTGCTCAACAAGATCATTATCTTCCTTCCTTACGTTTACTGAGGCTCTCCCTTCCTTTCTTCTTGCTTCTCCTTGTAACTATTCCGCTGGCTCCAATTACTGCAGTTTCCTGTGCTACTCTGATATGGCAAATCCCAGAAACACTTGGAAGGACTGTTCTGCCCCCACATGGCATCAGAAAGAAACAACAAGCCATTCAAAAAACAAGCCCTTCACATTGGTTCTCTTTTCTCCTCCCCTTCTATCCTCACTCCCTCTTAACACAAGCCAATAGCGTTGCTCTTTGCCCACAGGACTTACCCTTCTGTAAGTCTTCACAGACAGCTTGTAAATAGGAAAAGAGGTAGAAAGTGTTTGCATACACTGAGGACAGCTGAAACACGATACAGGCAGCCAGAAGGAATGATGCTCTTCAGGATAACCCAGAAATTAAGATAACAAGGGTAAGAGCTGCCTTCTTTACCATTTCCATTTGGGATTACAGAGGAGAAGGGACACACTTCTACCTGACCCTCTTGTAGAGGAATTGCTTAACGTCAAGATGGGGATCCATTTATAGAAACTCTGGGCTTTAAGGACTAAAGTCATCTAAGCAGCAAATGGATATAATGCCTCTGTCCACCAAGGAGCCCAAAAAGGATGAAATATTAGATTATTTGGAGAGAACCTTACAAATCTCTCAAAGGCTTATGAAGTAGAGGTCAAGATTTACATGGATGGATTTTCTTTAAAACAATTTGAATAACAACCACACTTGGACTTCTTGCAAGTTTGTACAACGCCTAAAAGCAGCACATCCTGAGCAACAATACAACTGTAAGTACACCACACTGATACCAATGCACCCTGAGCTGAGCTCAGGAATAAAAAAGAAGATTTGATCTGAAGGCACCATCTAATTTGAGTTATTCTTTCTAATGTTACCTACTCAGATGAAAGTGTTTGGTAGCAGGATAATATTGTGTGGATTTTACTTCTGACAGCGTTGTTCCATGCTGCTGGCAACACAAAGTGAACTGTTACACAATGAATGTGCTGACATTGGCTATACCTATTTGGAAATTCCTTGGGAAGCTGCTATTCTTTGAACTGTGCATTCAGCTTAGCAACTTAAACAAATTATATGTTCTAGCAAACTGTCCTGATGGTTGCATCTGCACTGCTGATCTCTTGAGTTGTGCAAACCAGAGCCTTGAACAGGTTCCAGTCACACTGCCTCCCACAACTACTACTCTAGATCTCAGCCACAACAACATTGCTTGGATTAACGGTAACTGGCTGTCTGCCTTACCACGCCTCCAAACCCTACGGATCAGCCACAATAAGATCAACAACATCTCACGAAAAGTGTTCTACCATGCCACTGACCTTGCACACTTGGACATGTCCTCCAACTGCCTGCACATTGTGGAAGGATATTACTTTGAAGGCCTTGTGAACCTGAAAGAACTCTTGCTGTACAATAACAAGATCATACAAGTTGATGAAAATGCCTTTGTCAAGCTAACTAGTTTAAGAAAGGTCTATCTGAGTTGGAACAGGCTAACCAAATTTCCATTTGAATTCATTCAAAGACTTGAACATCCTTATTTGAGGACTCTTGATCTGTCCACAAACAACCTGAGCACCATTCCTGTTGAAATAATAAGGTCCTTGCCAAGGTACGTTAAAAATGGCTTATATCTTCACAATAATCCTGTGAAATGTGACTGTTCTGTCCATCAGATGTTCCAGGAATGGAAGCACCATGGTTTCAGTTCTGTGAAAGATTTCATAGAGGAACATACTTGCAAAATCTATGCTCATGAGCCACGGTCATTACTCAAAACTTTCAAATACAATGAGTATTTTGATCATTGTTCTGAGAATCAGAGGAAAGCAGCTATTCCAGAAGTGAACTGCAAAGTGGGAGATTCCTTGATAATAGACTGCAACACAGGATTCCATGAGGACAATACCACCACCTACCAGTGGTTCTCTCCCCGTTACGAATTATTCATGTATTTGAAGCACACTGATAAGACACATCAGCTTTTCAAAAATGGAAGCTTAAAGATAATAAATGCCAAAACTTTGCATTCTGGAGTTTATGTATGCATAGCTATCAGTGAGGACCGAAAGATCAACAGGACACATAAAGTGAACGTCACCGTCCAGTATCCCAAGCCAGTGGAGTCCTTCAATACTGGTCTCACCACTCTCCTGGGATGTGTTGTGAGCTTGGTCCTGGTTCTGTTATATTTGTACATCACGCCATGTTACTGTTCAAAGTGCTGCAAGAAGTCTGTAAAACCTCCTCAAGACTGCAGTGCCCAGTCATCCATTCTCAGCACCACCCCACCACCCCTCAATCGCAAGATCAGTGCAAACAAGCATGTTGTTTTCCTGGAGCCCATCAAGGAGAGACAGAATGGCAAGGTCAAGCTGGCGGTCAGTGAAGACTTTCCAGATGCTAAAAGCCCTACATTTCTGCAGCTTAAGTTGGACACTGAATCCAGCAGTTCAGCCTTTTCTGACCTTCCCTTCACATCCTACGAGGCAAGAGCACATTCACCAGCAAATGGGTAGCAAGCAACTCCCAGAAAGAATGCAGGAATAAAGGAGTGAGAGAAAAAACAAGGCATATTTATAAAGAATTCCTTCATCAAAACATGCACAGTTTAAAAAATGCTCCTTGGATGAAGGATAATTTATTGAGCTTTCTCCCATAAAGGAGAGTGATTTTTTTATTCCAATCTGACTGTTTCATAAACTATTTACTATGCACAAGAGAAATAATGTCCTTATCAGAGAAGAGAGTAAACACTCTTTATACATCCTAGATGACTGCAACCCACTCAATAATAGAGACAATATGATTGTAGCAAAAGGTACGTTGCTTTTGAAAACTGCTGTGGAATACAAGTTTGTGACATAGTTTTAACCCTCAGAGAATAAACATTTTCTATTTAAAAAAACCTTATGATTTCATTTCCAGAAATGCTTTCATAACACTATGTCACAAAATTTGAAATGTTTCTGTTCCTGGTTTGAAAGTATTATTTCCTGTTTATTTGTGCATTACTTACTTTGAAAGTAGTTGTTATACTCCAGAAACTTCATTTTGTGGCTGCCACAAACCATTATGAAGTGGTTGAGACTGTATGAGACATTCATTGAAAAACAATAGCAAAATGAGTTGTTGAAGGCTTTCATGGCTGGAATCAGAGTTGTCGTGTGTTTTTTGGGCTGTATGGCCATGTTCCAGAAGGATTGTCTCCTGGAGAGAATACTTCTGGAACATGGCCATACAGCCCGAAAAACACACAACAACCCTATAGCAAAATGTGTTGCAAGATGTCCCACAAAAACAAAGTTTTTGCAGTTTAATAAACTTTTCCCATGCTTTTTATGATAGAACCAATTAGGAAATGATGTTTATAACCCAGGAACAAAAACTGTTACATAGTGTAATAACTGATTTGGAAAATAAATTCCTGAGTCCATTCTTTCCAACTTCCAGGCTGTTAATAATAACTCACAGCATAATTATAACTCACAGCATAGTTAAATACGGAAGCAATATCCTCTCTACAGAAGCCAAAAGTCCTGTTCCAGGTAACCACCTCACACCCTGGTGGATATTGATATCCAGTCAATCATGTAAGTGGCAGTGTTAATCTTTTGCTTGAACTAGCTTTACAGAATACTGTATTTCACTGGACACATTGAACCGCTCCTTAAAAGAACAGAGTTCTGAGTTTCTCTTTTAAGAAGCATGCTTTTTCAAGATTGCATTTTCCATTGGCAATCAGATAGCAGTACAACTAAGATAAATTTCTTCTAGCTTGGGACTTCAATGTTTTTGGACATTTTTCAATATCTTTCAAAAATGTAATGCAGAAAATTATATTTTTGAGAAATGCAAAATAATCTCCATGCTGCCACTACAACAGAAGTAAATTTGGGGCCAAAGCAGATGAGTATGAATATAAAGTTAAAAATGTGATAGCATTGGTATTGATTTTAAATGTACAATTAAATGCAGTTAATATGAAATTTAAGTACATTTATGCACAATGAATGTACAATTAGGTATATTAATTGCAATTGATGTATATTTAACCTTAAGCAGATGCATTTATTAAAATGGATTACATGAGAACATATGTTAGAAACATAACCATTCAAACTAGTATTTAAACCATTCAAACTTGTCATTCCTCTCCCCCCTTCTCCTTGCACCAAAACAACTGTAAATATCCACATTCAGGAATGTATTAGCCTATTCATGCATTTCATGTAATACGAAGCACCTTATCATGCATTGTTCAGCATGTATCATGTAATGCAGGTTTTATATGAACAATAGCTCTGACTTCTTTCTTCTTGAGAAGAACAGATTTTCTTGGGAGAACCAAGCTATTTTGGTAGTACTCCAATACATGTAATGAGAAATTGTAACCTGGGGCTAGATGTCCTCTTGAGTTACACTTAAATAAAAATCCCTATTTTTGAGAAAAAATTTATTGTGTCAGAAAGTGTATTTGTCTCACTACAGCATGGGACAGAGCTGGCTTCCATTTCATCTATGGCCAGGAAAAAAAATCTATGCACAAAATGCAATTTCATCCTACATGAATCTGCTCAGTTCTGAAGTAGCAGGCAGTCTAGCCTATTAAATGTTACAGATGTCTCTCTTTATAAATCCAAATTGTACCACAATTTAGATTTGATGTGGTGGTTATGATCAGGAGGTACGAAGAAAGGAGCGGAATACACTGTTTAGTGTAAAAGGCAACTGTGATCCCACAATAAAAATGTCATTGTATGTGTATGGTAAGACTTTGTTGCTTTTAAGCATGCTATAAAGAGCCAACAATGATGATGGTGATGATGGAAAGAAATACCTGGACATGAAATGGTACAGAGACACCCTTGAAGTCAACAAAAATAGGATTAGATGGCTATAGATAAAATGGCAGTAAGCATAACTTTTCTGCCTAAGGTGAAGGTGATGGACAATAGTATTAGCAGTTTGATAAGGTGCAGTCATTTTAATTAGTATTGTATATAATTTTGTTTACACATTTCTGTGGGTTGTTGTAGCCTTGTCGGCCACTGATTTTTTCAGAAATCAGACTTCCATGTATGGGCCTACTTATTTCACTGTAAGCTCCACATGTTCCCAAAGAAACAAAGAAGAGCTTCTTTCATCCCAAGGGTCAAAATCAATTTCAGAGCAATTCTCAGGGACCACACTCCAGTAATGTGTGAGGCTAATGGCAAAGGAGAGGCATTCCAAATGCCACCGTGTTATGCCTGAAAAGCTGTTTCTGCCAGTAACTAGGAGAGGAATTTCAATCTTTTAGAATGAAGAACCTATAAAAGAGTTAAGAAACCAACAGTGTCATGAAGAAGGGAGCATAGCCATTTGGGAAACCTCAGAGCAGTTGGCTTGGGACTATAGGCAGGCTAGATTTAGTCCTAGCCCACTCATAATGGATAAGCAATCAAATCACTCCTGGATTTCCCTGTATACTCTTGGCCACAAAAGCTTTAAAAAGTATCTTGCAGTATGCTGAAAGCTAATATCCGGAGGAAGGCCACCACCAAGCACACTCTATGAATTCTCATAATTGAGATTTAAAATATAGAGGGTGCAATCAACATGTTGTTCTCTGCTGATGACTAGGGCAGGGTGGGGAATGAACACACACCAGTTCCTGCACACTTTATCAGTTCATATTCCTGCAAAAAGTGAAACACAGTTGAATCCTTTCAAGAAAAATAAAACCAAACCAATTTCTGCCCAAACACAGCACAACGCATCTCCAGGGCTTCTTTAGATCATACTATGAGGGTTCTAACGCTATTTCTACTAACTCTGCATATCAGAGAATCCTCAGCCAAGGGATCTGCTATGGAGGGATGGCTGGAAGAAGAAATGGTAAAATTCTCTTTGCTTAGGCATCATTATGTGCACCCAAGGGCATGCTTTGATGTTGAATGTGATGCTGAATATTTTTTCCATATAATTTTTATTGAAAAATATATGAGGAACAAGGAAGGGTACAAGAGTGGATACAGAACAGGGGCATTTTTAATATCTTGCATCTTCATCTTTTTCCACTGTTATCAAATATAAAAAGGTTTCTATAATGTTAAAAAGGAAAAAGGAAAAAAGAAAACATTTTTTTTCTAATCTAAAATAGAAGGATAGAATAGTGGGTGTATAGTGGGAAACAGAAAATAGAAAGCCCTAACTAATGCTTCCTACCCTGTCTCTGCTGTCTTTTTCATAATAAAAAAACTATTATTTTTGTCAAAAAAATTTTTAATCATGTCAGAAGCGACTTGAGAACATACTGCAAGTAACTTCTGGTGTCAAAGAATTGGCCATCTACAGAGACGTTGCCCAGGGGGATGCCCAGATATGTTAGCTTGGAAGCTTCTCTCATCTCCCCGCAAACTAGAACTGACAGACGGGAACTCACCCCATCTCACGGATTCGAACCAGCAACCTTCAAGTAGTGTTAAATCTAATTCCCAGAAGAAAGGCTTCTGGCCCAAGTGGTACTTTATTTTTAAGATGTTTTCAATGTTCTTATGGATTATAATCCTTTTTTTTTTGCTTCAGAACATGTCCACCACATATGGTAAAAGATCCCTTCTTTTTGATGACGTTTCCAACAAGCATTTTTAAATGTTGTTCCATCTTTGATGTATAGATTATCATGTACCATCTATACATCATCTTGTCAATTTAATCATTGTTTTCCACATCTGTTCCCATTTGTCTAGATAGATATTATGGCCCACAATCTTTACCACTGAATCATACCATCTTTGATTAAATGTATTTCTCTTTAATAATATTTTATAGACTTCTGCAATTTGGTTTTCCTTGGACTGGAATATATATTGGAAAGGCAATGAATATATATATATATATATATATATATATATATATATATATATATATTTCATTGCCTTTCCAATCAATGCCTATCTTCTTATCCATCTGGTATCTTGTAGTTGTCTATATTGGAACCATTAAAATTGCGTGCTCTCTTGTTGTAGCTGGCTTGAATTTTTTAGATGAATTTCATTTTGTTGCCCAATTAATACCTGTTTATAGGTGGGGCATTGGTCTATCCTCATCTCTGTCCTATGGAAGGCTTCGACAGTAGATGTCTACAATGGTATTTTAAGTAGAATTTTGATTTGTACTTTTTCCATACTCTGTATAATATATTACTTAACGGGTAGCTGTTAAAATTAGAGTTGATTTTTTTATATATATTAAGTATTCGTGACATCCATTTCTTAAATCATGTCCTTCTATTGTCAGTAGTTTTTTATTATCTAGAGTTACCCATTTTTTTATCCAAACTAGAGCTGCAGCTTTGTAGTGTAGCTGAAAGTTCAGTGGAGACATACTCCCTCTGTCTTTGGTATCTTGCAATAATTTCATCTTAATTCTTGATTTTGTGCCTTTCCAAATGAATTTGCTAATATCGTCGTTCCATTATTTGAAGCATGTATCATTTAATAATATTGGTATTAAAATAATGTATATTTTATAAATGCATTTTATGAATGTTATATGTAAGTTAATTTTTTAACTGATTTATAGTGTATTGTACTGTTTTTATATGTCTGTTTTATTGTAAGCCGCCCTGAGTCCCCTGTTGGGTGAGAAGGGCGGGATATAAATATTGTAATAAATAAAAATAAATAAATAAATATTGTTTGGAAAAGAAACACCATTTTAGGGAGAACATTCATTTTAATTGTAGATAATCTTCCCAGCAAAGAAAGTTGTACCTGGGACCATAGCTTTAAAACTTCTTTGCATTCTATGTAATGTCATAGTTGTTTTTATATAGGTCTAGATTTTTCATAGTCATGTAGAAACCAACACTAAATTTGATCTCCTAACATTTATAGTAGGGCTAGAAAAATCGTGACTTTCCAAATGCTGGACTGCAACTTCTATCAGCCATCATATGCAGAGGAGCACAAGCTCTGAGGAAGACTAGGAATGAGAGGGACTCAAGAAGAAATTATAGAAAGAACTTTTCCTGCTCAATCCTCGTCATTGTCAAAATATTACATTTTTTCTGAATTGCCTCCACAAAAACCTACTCCCGCTTTCCATTATTAGTTCTGTGCAGTCTTGATGCTGACATTTAATGGGATAAGAGAAAGCATATGACTGTAGCACTAGCTGCTTCTATTCCGGCATTTGCCAAGCATTTAATTTTTTTTTTACCAAGGTCATAGTGCCCTCCACTACACTGGACTCTCAAAGCCATTGCAATAGTATATTCTGCTAAAAGTTTGTTCCTGATGACCAGTGGCTATGTCACAACCAAAGTTGTACCCCACAAAAAGAAAAGGGATCACAATGGGTAGTTAGGAGCCCACAGAATTATAGAGCATGGGCCATCATGTCAAATCCTTGCCACGCAGGAATACATACTCCCAGTTCCATCCAACTCATCCAACCTCTGTATAAAATCCACAGAGATGGAGTCTCTACCACACTCCAAGGCAGTGCATTTCACTGTTGAATAGCACTTGTCATCAGGAAGTTCTTCTAATTTTTAGCTGGAATCTCTTTTCCTGAAGTTTGAATCCATTGCTCTGTCTTAATCTCTGGAGAGGCAGAAAACAAGTTTGCTGTTTTCAATAGGACATGCTCCCTAATAATCAAACATGATATCTCTTAGCTTTCTCTTTCCCAGGCAAGAGATATGAAACTCTCCAAGCCATTTCTCATAGGACATGACTTCCAGACTTTTTACCATGTTGGTTGCCTTTCAGATGGACACATTCCAGTTAGTCAATAAGATAAAGGTAGAGGTTTTCCCCTGACATTAAGTCTAGTCATGTTGGACTCTGGGGGTTGGTGTTCATCTCTATTTCTAAGCCGAAGAGCCGGTGATGTCTGTAGACACCTTCAAGGTTATGTGGCTGGCATTACTGAATGGAGCGCTGTTACCTTCCTGCCAGAGCAGTACCTATTGATCTACTCATATTTGCATGTTTTCAAACTGCTAGGTTGGCAAAAGCTGGGGCTAACAGCAGGAGCTCACCCTGCTCCCCGGATTTAAACTGCCAACCTTTTGATCAGCAAATTCAGAAGCTCAACGGTTTAATACGCTGTGCCACCGGGGGCTCCTAGTTTGTCAATATTCTTCTTAAATTGCAATTCTCAGAACTGGACACAGTATTCCAGGTGAGGTCTGACCAACACAGAATAAAGTAGGACTCTGACTTCCCTTGATCTCAACTCTATACTCCTATTGATGTAGACCAGAACTGCAATGGCCTAAGTGCCACCTGACTAAGTGTAGTATATTACATTTCTCCCGGATGAAATTCATTTTGTTAGTTTGACCCCGCTATCCAAGCTGTTAATGTTATTTTGGATTCTGATCCTGTACTCTGGAGTATTCGTAACCCCTCATTACTTGCCGTCATCTGCAAATTTGATATGAATACCCTCTAGTCCAGTGGTTCTTAAAGTGTGCTCTGTGGAGCCCTTGGGGCTCCGTGAAGCATCTTGAGGGCTCCATGGTTGCCTCCTCCTTCCTCCTCCTCATCCAAGCTTTCCCTCCGCTTTCCTGCTCCCGCCCCCCAGCATCCCTCATCCCCAAAAGCCTTTTTCCCTTGCCAACAGATAGCCCCTGGGATTGCTCCTATTACTATTACAGTATTATTGCAAAGGCTGGATGGCCATCTGTTGGGGGTGCTTTGATTGTGCTTTTCCTACATGGCAGAAGGGGGTTGGATTGGATGGACCCTGAGATCTTCCACTGAAATACTGTTATGTTTATTATGGTTAAAATTGTTCTTCATTTAAAATATTATATTGTTCTTTCTTTCCTTTTTTTGCACTATAAATAAGATATGTGCAATGTGCATAGGAATTTGTTTATGTTTTTTTCAATTAGTTCACACAAATACTCTCCATTTATCTGCCACTGGCCTGACTCATCTGTCAAATTTTGTGTTAAATCCCCCTACTTCATTATCTGCCCCATTTTTCCCAAATTGAGTCCTAATTCCCTTTTGGGGGAAAACAGGCAAAAAGATGTTGAATAGTTCTGCCTTTTCTCTGTCCCCTATTAGCATTTTGCCATTGCTTCCACTCAGTTACTTTACTTCTCTCTTGTGCAACAAAAATAACCAAGAGCCCTTTTTGTTTTTGACCTCTCCAGCAAGCCTGACTTCTAATTCTCTAATGTCTTGATGGGAACTAATGTCCATATTATCTTTTTACATATTTTTTGAGCAGAACTGCAGCTCACCAGCAGAAATGCAATCTCCACAAAAGTACCTAAGCATTAAGATCTGGGGTGTATGATGGGGGGAGAGATCTCTCTCTTCTGCTTCCCACTGGATGGAAACTACGGAGAAGGCTATTTCTCAAGTTTCTACATAATTACCCAAGGATGTCTCTTTACCTAAATGCCCTCTGGCAGGGGTCTCATTTTCATGGAGAGCCACAACAGCCTTAGGGTTGCCTTCAAAAGGCTGATGAATCCATGGACAGAGAATCAGTGGATACAGAGGGCCAATTATATACTTTGTATATAGTGATCAGTGCTCTTTAGATTTTGGGTTCCCAGATGTTATTGAACAACAATTCCCCTGTGGCCATGTGGACAGAAGATAGTGGGAATTGCAACCCAACAGTACCCATGGCTCTGAGGCTGAGGAAAGTTTAAAGGGCATTTTAAAGTCAGATATCATATTCATAAGCCTTGTATGTAAATTCACACTCCACTCTCCTGACTAAACAGAGCAAACTGCAGACTTCCAGATGCTACTGCATCATAACGCCCATCAGCTCTAGTGATGATGTCTAATAATGAGGAATACAGAATTTGTAGTCCAACATCTTGAGTTTCACACACGTGTCTTATCTGATCTTGGAGGGGTCAGCACTGGTTAGTACTTGGACAGAAGACAGCCAACTGATACTAAGTGTTGTTGGCTATATTTCAGAGGAAGGAACTGGTGAAACCACTCTGAGGATTCTTCACCTAAGAAACCTCTATGAAATTAATGGTAGTAAGTCAACAGACAAGATGAAGGTATGCATGCACACAAACACACATACCTCTAGATAGCTAGTTAATCTTGAAGTCATTTGGGTGCCATGTTGCTATTTATAAAATATTTTAGGGCAGTTTTGATTTATTCGCTTTGGGTTATTAATGTTGCCATTAAACAACTGAACATAAAACCTTATTAGTATACCTTAATTATGTTATGATCTGAGAGCTACAGATACAGGGCAAGTTAGAAATATTTTAATAAAATAAACTAATAAATAGCAATAATAAACTCCAGAAACTTCATTTACCCATCAGCTATCAAGAAATACAAAGGCACTTACAGCTCTTCTCTTATGGATTCTGGGAGACTCTCTGGACTGCAGATTTTTTGCCTGTCATGCATTTTGGTCATCAAGACAATGCGGACAATTCCTGGTCAAATAAAATCTCTTGGGATATTGGCAGAATAGGAAAGCAAATGTGTAGCCATGTCTACTGGAGAAGCAGGAAGTGGGGAGATGTATTTCACCACTAAATGATTTCTTGGTAGAATGGGGGGAAAGTATTTTGTGCTTGCTGAACAATGTACTGCCTTTCATCTACAACCTGATACAACTTCCAGTACGGGATACCAAAATGTACATGCAGAACAATTAGTAAAATATCGTATCCCGGGTGCAGAAGAAGTGAGAGGATGATGTTGTCTTGCTTGGAGGCTTCTCATTTGCATGGGTTTAGCCACTATGGCCAGAATTCTGTTGGTACACTGTGCTGCTACCGTACTTTTTCCAGAATCACATATTATTGGCGAGAGAAGGCAGGCAAAATCTTCTGGTTCCAAGCAGACTATTTCATCTAAGGCTCACTGTCTTTACATCTGCTGCATCTGCAGCCTTTTTTCCTCCTGCTGCCATTGTCTGCCTGCGTTTTGCATCAATCCTATGTACCAATAGGATTCCAGCCTGAGTACAGGCAGTCTTCGAGTTACAAACATCTGACTTACAAATGACTCATAGTTAAGAACGGGAGTGAGACAACAAGAAGTAAGAAAAATCTGCCCCTAAGAAGGGAAATTCACTTCTGGAAGAGGTATCATGGGGAAAGGGGGTCTTCACTGAAGCTTTATCATCAATCTTTGTTTCCACAACAAGACAAATTTTCCAAAATCCAATCATCACAGGGACAGAAAGTGAAGTGAAATCTTCTGAACAGGAATACAAGCAGCAAAACAAACACCACCGGGATGTTAACCTTTCCCTATGCTATACAAAGCATGCATGCATGCGCGCGCACACACACACATATATATACACACACACACATACACACTTTAACATGTGCCTGTTCTGACTAACAAACAAATTCAACTTAACAACAAACCTACAAAACCTATCTTGTTCCGAACTTGGGGAGTGCCTGTATATAGGACACTAGGCCAGTTACTTTAGCCCAGTGGTTCTCAACCTGTACGTCCCCAGGTGTTTTGACCTACAGCTCTCAGAAATCCCAGCCAGTTTACCAGCTGTTAGGATTATTGGGCGTTGAAGGTCAAAACATCTGGGAACTCACAGGTTGAGAACTACTGCTTTAGCCTTTTGTCTTCTTGTAAAGCTTGCTATGCCAAAGAGTGAGAAAAAGGAGGGAAATACACATTGAAATTTTGTCTATTTTGTTCATTTAGACCTCCTTTCCCAGGTATTCAGTGAGGAAGCTGTTGAGAAAGTCATACTGGATATATAAGAGCTAATCTTCTCAAACAATGCAAAGACTCAAGAAGGACACTATCTGTCTCTATTTTCTTTGGGTAGAAATGGCCCTGTTGAGCCGGTGTGAGCAACTGTGGATGCTTTGGAGGCTTCCACTTCTCCATTTTCCACATCACACTTCTGGCAGGCTGCAGCTAATATGCTTTTAAAAACTGGAAATGACTGGTGAATTCTTCAACATTTTGGAGGAGGATTATTTCAGGGCCCCCCTTCCCAGTTTCTTTTATGGAGGATGGTTTTAAAATGGACAACAATATTCTCTGGAGGCAATTGAGGGAGCAACTGTTTATTTTTTGCATTTTTTCCAGTATGGCAAGCCACATAATTCTCCCCTCATTGTAGGGCTCTTGGTTAGGGGCAGTCCTACCAGGAAGACTATTGTGGGGCCATTACAGGAAAGGAATCCAATATGTAGATCAATTAGATGCAATGGATATGTAACACCAAGTGATTGGCTTTTCATGAATGAGTAGAAAGCAATTTTGAGATTAGAGGTTTCCTTCTCTTCCCTTCCCTTCCAAACAAGGACAGGGAGGAAGGAACCACAGACTGGCACAAGGTGGCAAGAAAAGAAAGAGTGCAACTCCAAAATTCTCTTGGTTCATTAATCTAATTCTAATGTGTGGTATTATCATGTCTGAACCTGCTTCTCATTATCTATATATACTGTATAATAAAAGTCAGTGTTCTATGTATGTATGCATGTGGCAGCTTTCTGATTGGCTGCCACTTCCACAGGCCACTGTAACCACCAGGAACGGCAGACCTGGCCCAAACTTGGCACACTTAACCTCCATGACCCACTTTATGCCCTGGTGCCATTTGGGGGAGGGAGGACTGCAGATAATGGGATTTGCAGTACTTTCTATTGCTTTGGCTCCCACAGACCACTGACCACAGCCCACCAGTGATGGAACTGGACTAAACTTGGCAAACAGAACCCCCATGATCCACTTTACATCCTGGTGCAGTTTGGGCAAGGATGGGCAATGCATGATGGATTTGCAGTACCTTCACTCACTTCCTGAGACCACTGTGACTGCAAGGAATGACAGAATTAAACCACACTTGGCACACATATCCCATATGACACACTTTACATACTACAGCAGTTTGGGGGAGAATGGACCAAGGATTATGGGATTTGCAGTACCTTTACCCGATTCACCTCCCACAGACCACTGCAATGCCCACGAATGAGGAAACTCAACCATACTCGGCACACATACGTATTGTGGCCCACTTTATGCCCTGGTGTGGGGTGGGGGTGGATGGATCATAGATGGTGGGATTTGCAGTACTTTCAAACGCTTCGTCTCCCACAGACTACTGTTACTCTATCCAATGATACATCAAGACCAAACTTGGCACACATACTTCCCATGACCCACTTTACATCCTCCTGTGGTTTGGGGGACAATGGACCAAGGATGACGGATATACAGTACCTTCACTCACTTGCTGAGACCACTACAACCCATACCAATGACTGATAAAAACCGGAACTCGACCAAACATGGCACACAGATGCTATGTGGCACACTTTACGCCCTGGTCTGGTGTGGGGATGGATGGACCACGGATGGTGGGATTTGCAGTACTTTCAAACGCTTCCAGAAACTACTGCAAACCCCATTGGCCATGGATCTGCAGCAATGGGCCCACTCATAATATCCAAAAAACCTCAATGCCCTCTTCTAATAACCCGGGCACCACCAGGTCCCCAAGTTAGTATATTATAAAAGCCAGTAGTTGTTTCAATTCAACATTTCATTTTGTATGTGTTTCAGCAGAACTGGAAAAACATTTCAGCACCAAAATCACATTTTCAACAATATCAGTAAATGGATGGAGGGAAAAGGATACATTTTAAAGATTAGAACCCAAGCATACCATAGGTGAGGAGAGGCATTCAGTGTTTTCCAGACATTCCCTATTGTTGGAAACAACATTTCAAAATTCCAGTCTTGTGTTTTCCCCCCTGTAGTTATTAAGAGAGCCTTCAAAAAACATGCAGTGCCATGAGATCTTATCTTTAAAGGCAAATAATAAGCAAGGGGAAGGGGTGGTCTTCCTAAGTAACAACAACAAAGACATAATTTCAGAGCACTGTCCAAAATCATTAAAAGTAAAATTGAAATATCCGATTAATGAGATTCTCCCACAGGCCATACTTCATTTCCAACTATCTTACTCATATGCAGAGTACTGTTTGTTTTTCATCTAAAAGACAGGCAGAATCAAATATAAATAAAACATAAATGTGTCTGCAACCACATTCCACCCTCTCTGCACACTGCTTGAAAAGTATCCCATATCAATTGCATCCTGTTAGGGTTCAGGTTAGCATTTCACATACATCCTAATAGTGTCATCACAACCCGCAATAAAAAGTGTGTGTGGAGGGGATATTAAGGCAAGGAAGCCCATGTTGATTCAGCATAGCAAGAAGAAGAGAAATGCTGGGGCAAGCTCTTCAAGCCTGGGGCTGAAAGCATTACATTTATTTTCCCAGGAGACTCTTGAAAATTTGCTGGTTTAAAATGCTAGGAAATGTCTTTCAGAAGGGAGGCCAGTGACATCTAATTTGTTTGTGGAAAGCCAAAAGTGACCTTATGGTAGAACTAAGCTAAGCATCTTTCATCATTGGTCTTCAGCTCTTTGAAGAAGACAGTGCAGATTTCTCATCCAGTTTTCCACAATCACCTCATCTTTCATTGTCCCACCCCAGAAACATAATGAAATCCATAAGTGAAAATAATGAAATCCACAAATGAAAACAACACCAAGAGGTTTGGAGAAAAGAGCACAACACAAATTTGCTGAATTTCCTTTAGCCCTAGCAGATTTAAGGCATTGTCTAAAAACAATACCATCAGCTGTTTTGCAGAAGTCCAGTGCCTCATTACCAGCAGATGCACTTAAGATACAAACTTTCAGAGTTCAAGAAGCTTATTTTTTTTTGTGGGGGGGGGGGGGAGGGTGGATATTTTCAATGGGAAAAAAACAACCCTGGGATTCCATTAGTAAAGAAAAGCTGCTTCCCTGATGAACAGGACTTTGAAAGTTTAATGACTGTCCCTCAGGAATGCACCATGCCCTCTCGGAAAACACAACAGCAATCAAGAACACATTCCACTGCCAAGTCTGAAGTTTCTAAACTGCTTGTACATAAAAGTTAATGGGTCAGCATAATACCACTTAGGCTTTACCAAGAAAAAGGAAGAAGCTGTGGAGTCATGCCCCTCACCCCCAATATGCAACAGTAAAGAAACCATTTGAAGAAAGGGTATTTCCTACAAAATACAAACCAATGGTGCTATCTTCTGATACCATGCCACACTTACAAAGTTACAAAAGTACTCATCAGGCCAGGGCATAAATCAGATGGCCAAGGACCATGGGAACTAGACTGTGTCTTGCAAGAAGGCTGCTATTTCTAATATTAGCTACACTGAGAACTGCTGGCTCTCGTCTCAAATTGGGAGCTGCAGGAGTTCTGAGTAATTTCTCATGAGGACTGTTGTAGCTGGCTGCTCAAAAGTGGCCCTTCAATAGAATGGCCATGTTCCCTAGAGTCTTTCTCCAGGCGCAATGCCTTAGTGAGGGTGTTGTCTATTTAAACTAACATCATGGAGGAGTTGCAGCCTACCAGCTAAATGGCAGCACAGTCTTCAGTGTAATGGAAAGCCAACATCTCTCATATCTCGAAATAGATCATAACAAGCAGAAGTCAGTTGGATCAGGTGAAAAACTACTTCAACCCACTCTCCTGTTTGCTCCCAGATGCACCTGGGAATGCCCACCCGCTAAAAGCACTAATCCTCATCTGTTGTCATTCCCTGACATTATTCAGAGACAATGCTCCCTCTGATTCTGAATCTAATGAGAACCCTGCCCTCCATGATTCTGCTCAGTCATTTAAAACCATCTGTGTTGGGTATGGTCACACTCACCACATCTTATAGCAGGAAACCCCTTAAACCATACATTGAGTCAAGAACTTCCACTTGTCTTCAATCCTTCAGTTTCAATATATAAGCATGAATTCTAAATGGAGAACATTTTCTCTATTCCTTTCTCCTTAGTATGACAAATTCCATGAATCTTTCATATGTCTTGGTCTCTCACCCGAGCTATGTCTTTTGTAAAGCAATAAACTCTAAGCATTGTAATGTTTCTGTAAAGGGAAGTTGTTCCACAGCTACCCACCTTTCGCTCTGTTTAGCTGGCTTTCTTTTTCAGTTTTCCAGATAACTAACATCCTTTTTGAGGTGCCCTGATCAGAACTGTCCACTGATTTCCAAGAATGATCATCCTGTCAGCTTCATTTTTGATCTTGTCCTTAAAGATTGTTCACCCTGTAAGCCAGTGGTTCTCAACCATACAATATTACAATACAGTATTCACGATACTGCTGATATAGAAGATATGCAGGGGTTGGAATTTATGAAACTCCATCTTAGACAGCTGATATTTATATTAAAGACTTAAGCATCAGTTCTGTACGTCTTAAGTGTAAGAGGTTTTCTGCTCCCATACTTTTGAAGAAAAAAAACAGATTTGCCAGTTTAAAACATACTATACTTGGAAAAGAGATTCACAACTCAGTCCATTTTTCAATGTATTTAAGCACAGCCTAAAAGCATTTGACATTTTCATCAAGATGCACCTCTGGCTAGATGTTTATTCAGAGAGCACCTCAAATGTACACAGAGCAGTAACTTTCTATTATGCACATCTCAGACCTACGACAACAAAGTCAAAATATGAAGATAACTTCTTCATACAAAAACCAAATGTTCTATGAAATATGAAAGATAATCTTGGGGGGTAGACCACCTCTACCCCCCACAAACATCTCAGAAAGTCCTAGGTTTTGTTCCTGTATAAACTAATTTTATTTTGGAGATCTGGCCATTTCCTCATCCCAAAATATTTCTAGGAAACTCCCAGAATTATCAAGAACCTTTTATTCCTTCTCCCCAGACCAGTTTAAATTAAACCAGTATTTCCTGAAATAAAATGTACCTGTCTATGACCATTTGTGTTACACTAGAACAAGCTAAAGTAACTGCCACCAGGAAAGACAGCAATTGCTTCCTGGACATAGATTCAACAGAGATTAAAAAAGGGAAAGAGGAATGTTAGCAATAAAAGTAAATGATCCTAGCACTTAAATAGTAATATTGCTAAAGCACTTTAATACTTTGACTATAATGTCTGAATAATAACTAAAGGATGCTCAGTGGAAATTGACAAATGTCAGTTTCTGAAATGTTACCCGAGTCTAGAAATGATCATGTGTGAGAGGGAAACCTGGGATATTTCAAGGAAGAGTTTGAACATGCCAGTAAAATCATAAAAGAAAGAACTGGAAATTCTCAGTACTTCCAGAGACTTTTCCTTTCTGATAAGCCCATATCCAACACATGGTTATTTTTTAGTCTCTCAAAAGGAAGCGACATTCACCCACAATTTAGCTATTTTTTCATAAAATTTGCAACCCCATCACATTCCTGAATATTCTTTATTATATCAGAAAGCCTGCTTGATAGCAACTCTTTTTTTCAACTTCAGATGCATGAACTGAAATGAGAGCCATGTGATGCTCATTTCAGGATGTATTAACACTGCTGTTGTAGCTTTGCAGTAATGCAACTCTGTGTGTTAACAACAGCAGAATTAAATTATAACAGGAATTCAACAGCAAATGACTGATTATAGCCCTAGTGATCTTCTGCCTTGCATTCCTGCCACAAGCTATCACTCTGACACATTAACTATTTTTTTCAGCAGAAGAACCTGCCAGCAGTCTGCTAGTGAAACAGTACAGATGCCAAGTGTAGCTCGTGATGGACAGAATTAGGAACGTGAGAGTGCCAGTTTCTATAGCCATTATCTAAGGCTCAACTGAGTACCCACGGCACAAGCAGATTGATTCTCCAAGTAGGACATGGAAGTACAAGTTCCACCCCATTGCCAAATACTTGATATTACTCCCTTCTAAAAGCTTTTCATTCCCCAAAGACAGGACACCAAGATGTGGAAGGCTCACCTTATTTGCCTGATTCAAAGTTCTACCCTTACTAATCTTAAGACTAGAACAAAGGAAATTAGATCCAATTTTTTCAATTTAGAGCTCTTTCCACCTGGGAAATGCTTATGTGAAAAAAATGAAGGAATTCCTATGCACACTGCATGTGTCTTATTTGTAGTGCAAAAAACATGGAAGAACAATTCAATATTTAAAACCAAGAACCATTTTAACTAACATAAACTTGCCAGTATTTCAATAGGAAGTGTGAGCCTGCTCTTGTCTGATGAGATGGTCAAGTTAATTAGGATTGCAGTTGTTGTGTGCCTTCAAGTTATTTCAGACTTGGAGTGACCAGGTCTAAAATTTAGGGCGGGAGTGGGTAAATTACATTGGAGGGCTGCATCCGGCTCACTGGCCTTAGTTTGGGCACCCCTGAGCTAAGGGGGCCCCATTAGAGGTCAGGATTCACAGTTTAAGAAACAGTGAATTAGATGACTTCCAGTAGAAAAAAAACCCCTTGATTTTTACGGTTAGTGTACAGATGAACACAAACTGCATATATGATACTGCAACAAATATAACTACTGCAACCCCACAATAAAATATGAGAAGATGGAGGTTGTATTTGGAAGTAGCTGGAGTACAGTTGAAAATGTTGTCTAAGGTCAGAGTAAACATTTTCCAAAAAAAAGGTCAACAACTGTGACAGCATTAAGAAAATACCCACAAGAATTACAGGAGCACAATGCCAAATGCCAACCTATGATAATAAAAGATCTTCAAACTTACAAACCTATTCAATCACTATCATGCCTATTATTTTTTCATTTCCTTTTCTTTCCATTCCTTTCTTTTCTTTGATACACCCTGCTTGTCCTGAAAAGTTCAAGGCAGCCAAGAAAAAGGAGAAAGAAATACAAATGCAACAGAAATGCTAAAAACTATTTATTTTTCTGTAGAGACAGATAAAGATTTCCAGACCCTAGCTCACAAGACAAATACTGCAGTCATATAAATTAAGAAGTCAGTATGTGCTACTTATTTGCCTTGCTATGTTGACCCAAATTCCCAAGTTTTACACAGCCTTTCTGCCAAGAAGGGGCTTTATGTCTGTGCTTCAACCATTCTTTGTAAGACAATAATACACTGCTTTTGAAATAAAGAGAAGTTTCAAAAACCTTGAGTGCTATGATCTGTTGACCATAGTGGTGGGAATTCCTACCAGGCTTGCATATTCCGTCTTTGGGACATGTCTAAAGTAGCTCTTTAGATCTTAGCCTTCCTACATCTGTATCTTTAAGTAACCAAGGCTCTATAAAGGTCTTTTCCAGCAGTTTAACTTATCTCTATCTCTTGTGTCTGTTTCATATGCATACCATAATAATAATAATAATAATAATAATAATAATAATAATAATAATAATAATAATAATAATAATAATTTTGTTGGTTTGCTTGCACAGTCTGCATTTTGGGTAATCAGCTGATTTTTCGATCTTGGCCTTAATTGCATTTGTTCTGATAAAAAAAATCAGCTGATGACCCAAAATGCAAACTGTCCAAGGAAACCGATGAAACCATTGATCATCTCCTCAGCTGCTGAAAGAAAATTGCACAGACAGACTACAAACAGAGGTACAACTATGTGGCCCAAATGATTCATTGGAACTTATACCTCAAGTACCACCTCCCAGCAGCAAAGAACTGGTGCGATCATAAACCTGCAAAAGTATTGGAAAATGAGCACGCAAAGATACTGTGGGACTTCCGAATCCAGACTGACAAAGTTCTGGAACACAACACACCAGACATCACAGTTGTGGAAAAGAAAAAGGTTTGGATCATTGATGTTGCTATCCCAGGTGACAGTCGCATTGACGAAAAACAACAGGAAAAACTCAGCTGCTATCAGGACCTCAAGATTGAACTTCAAAGACTCTGGCAGAAACCAGTACAGGTGGTCCCGGTGGGTGCCGTGCCAAAAGATCTCAGCCGGCATTTGGAAACAATAGACATTGACAAAATTACGATCTGCCAACTGCAAAAGGACACCCTACTGGGATCTGCGCGCATCATCTGAAAATACATCACACAGTCCTATACACTTGGGAAGTGTTCGATTTGTGATTTTGTGAAACAAAATCTAGCATATCTATCTTGTTTGCTGTGTCATACAATAATAATAATTTTATTTTTGTATGCCGCCTCCATCTCCCCCAATGGGGACTTGGAGCGGCTCACATGGGGCCAAGCCCAGCATATCATATAACATCATAAAATGAATAGTTAAGACAAGCATCAATGTTAAAAACTAATTAAACAAGTCATAATTTAAATAAAACATAATTGAGACAAAAATTATGGCATTAAAAGTCTAGTATAGCACAACAATACGGGCGATAGTCAAACTGAGGAGAGAATGTCTATGCCAAAACAGAACATATATTCAAAAGACAAGACACGTAGGGGGATAAATCTGGAATGGAAGACAAACTATAAAATAACAGGGAGATTTTCAATATGGATATGGGTCAGGCTATAATGGGCTTGTCTAGTCAAAAGCACAACCAAACAGCCATGTTTTTAACTGTTTCCGGAAGGCAGAGCGGGTTAGAGCTAACCTAATCTCCCTGGGGAGGGAATTCCAGTGCCGGGGAGCTACCACTGAGAAGGCTCTCCCGCGTCCGCACCAATCGCATTTGCGAAAGGGGAGGAAGCGAGAGAAGAGCCTCCCCAGAAGATCTTAGAGATCGCACAGGTTCGTAGGGAAAGATGCTGTCACGAAGATAGGCCAGTCCTGAACCGTTTAGTATCCTACTGAGCAGGCAGTAAAATATTCATTCTATTTCTTGTAAAATTCCAACAAGAAAAAGAGATACATCTCTTGCTTTTCCATCAAATGTATTATTTTTTATTTAATTAATTTAATTTATATCCTGCCTTTCTCCCATTTCAGGACCTAAACAGATTAGATTTGAAAAGCAAAACATGCCTTTCTCATGGAGTTCGTAAAGTTGAAAAGACTGGGTTGTTGATTCAAGCTCCTTCCAAAGATTTCATAACAACAAAACCTGAATGCTCATTTCTGAGAGCCAGCAGCATGAAATAGTTACAGATCACAGAGCCATTAATTAGCTTCATTTCCATCTGTTTCTTACTCCCCAGAAATAATTCAGAAGCCTTACAATTGAACAATGACCTAGGGAAGTTTGTGTAATGAGGTACAAAAGATACCATTGAAAGAAGGACCATAATTCATTATAATTAATAACCAAATCTCTGTTGGTGGTTATTAAGCAATGTGCAATATTTCCTCCTTGGAAATGCAGCCCACTTTACTCTGAAGTTGTTGATTTATCTTTGCAAGATGTATCCCTGTCTTATTACCACACTGCACACTCCTTGTGGCCAAACTGAAATGCTTATTACAATATATCCTCATTTACCTATTCTCCAAGAAAAACACAAAATAAGAACTGGCAATAAGCAATCTAACAGTACTGCAGAGACTCCTGATGATAATATGAGCCATAGAGGAAAGATGGCAGTCTTGCCCCAAACAAATGGACATAACTGAGCTGGGAAAACAAGGACAAGGGTGGTTTGAGATAATTGCATCTGAATGTCAGTCTATATTTTGGACTGAAAAGGGGCTGGTATAGTCATTAGAAGAGATACAGTTCGATGGCGAAAGCTTTGTCTGGAGGGTAGGCAGACTAGAGTTGAAAACTATAACCAAAGCTCCTTACTGGGAGGTTGTCATACAAGGACCTCTTACTAAAGACTATTACTTATTGATACTGAGGCAAATACAGTCAACCCTCTAGGGTTCCCCAAATACAGGCTGAAAACAACAAAGATATGTGAAATAGATACACATGCTGTAATTCCTTATGCTACCCTACTGTTAGAAGTACCACTATCCTGTCTTTTATTACATTTTACCATCCTAAGTAATGTGGTATTTGAAACAAAAATCTCTTTAGTTGTAATACAGGAAAGGCCACACAACACTTGGCAGGCTTCTGCTGAAGGCTGCAAGTCTTTGACTACAGGAGAAAAGATATATTTAGGTTTATTTTTGCCTGTCTCACAGACCTTTGATGGGGAGGGGATGAATATGATTAGAAATAGCCCAGCTGCAGAGTTACGAGTAAATTGTGTAGCCAGATGAGGTCAGCTGTCTGAAAAGCAAGGACCACAATGTGAGATGGAAGGAATGCTGAATGAGATCTGTAAATGTGAAATTAAAGTTTCATATGGAGTACTCTTCAACGAGAAGGATGAGACTGAAACTGTAGGTATGATAATGGTCCCTGAAAAACTAACTTAAATACATTTAAGTACAAATATATTTGCATGCTAACTTCTGTGTTTTAACTACTGCTAGTATTTTGGTTTATGTCTGTTCAAACTTCCTTTAAATTGTTATCCTCCTCAACTGTAGATGACCCTAATATTCCAAGTCCATAGAAAACTATTCCATAAATTATTCACACGTTACCTAATGATCGTAAATGATGATGATGCATTACAAAATTACTCTTATTGTTCATAGTGACTTTTTGTGTCTTGTTATGTCTGAGCTAAATATCAAAGTAGATGATAAATTAGTTTTTTTTCTTTATTATACAATTTTATTTTATTGATTGATTTTAATGCAAATGATCTACATCACTAAAACATAAAAAACAAGGAAAACGAAACAATAATTAAGTATTTTTTGTGCCAATAATAACAGAATAACAAAGTTAGAAAGGGCCTCGAGGGCTATTGAGTCCAAACATCCACTCAATGCAGGTTCTCCAGTTAAAGCATCCTCAGGAGGTCGCTGTTCAGCCTTTTTTGGAAGATATACAAAGAAGGAAGCCCAACCACCTTTCTAACCTCGCTAAGTAATTGCTTCCACTGCCAAACTGTTCTTACTGACAAGAAGTTCCTTCTAATGTTCAGTTGAAATCTGGGTTGCTGAAACTTCAAACCATTACCCTCTGGGGCAGCAGAGAACAGCCCTGCCCCCTTCTCTCTTGTGACAGCCCTTGAAATATGTAAAGCAGTCCTTCCCAAACTTATTTGGCCTGCCGCCCCCTTTCCAGAAAAAATATGACTCGGCGCCCACTGGAAAGGGGGCATGGCTTAGAGGGGTGGGTGTGGCTTCTTCTCAAGAGGGCGGAGCTGAGCCTCTCCCTTAATCCAAGATGCAGGGCTGGGAGGAGGAGGGAGAGGGGGAGGTGGGCGGGGCCACAAATGGGCGGCCAGGACTGGGGTGGGCTGAGTTACGAGCTCTGAGGCAGGGCTGAGCTTCTATCCCTGTCCTGTGGTGCCTGCCAGGACACAGGGGGTGGGGCTAGAGGAAGGGGTGGGGCCTCTTCCCAAGTGCCTGATGGGGCTGAACCTCTATACCCCACCCCCATGTTCTAACAAGCGCCTCAGGGGAGCTATACAGAGGCTCAGCCCTGTCTCGAGCTCTTGGAAAGAGGCCCTGCCCCTGCCCCTAGCCCCGCCCTTTAGTCCTAAAAGGCCTCTCAGGAGAGGTATAGAGGCTTAGCCCTGTCTCGGACTCTTGGAAGGAGGCCCCGTCCCCTTCCCTAGCTCCGCCCTCTGTGTCCCAACAAGCGCCTCAGGAGAGGTATAGATTCTCAGCCCTGTTTCGGGCTCTTGGGAAGAAGTCATGCCCACTCCTCTAGCTCCGTCCGCTGTGTCCTAACAGGCGCCTCAGGTGTTCAGCCCTGTCTTTGGCACTTGAGAAGAGGCCCCGCCCCTCCCCTGGCCCCGCCCCCGGGTTCTAATAGGCCATCACCTCCCCCCATGATCGCTGCAGCGCCCACCAGGGGGCGGTAGCGCCCACTTTGGGAATCACTGATGTAAAGGATGCAATCATGTCACCTCTGAGTCTTCTCTTCACCAAGCTGAACATGCCCAGCTCCTTCAACTTTTCCTTATATGTTTTGTTCTCCACCTCTCTTATTATCCTTATTACCCACCCCCCTCTAAACCCAGCAATGCCACTGGGATTTTAGACCACACTGGGTGACGCCATCAGAGAGGGTGACACCAAAATTATTGCCCAAAAAATCTTTATAAAATATTTCAGCAGAAATGTGTTCTTTAATTTAAAAATCCCTGCAGTTATAACTAAAAAAACAATTTTCAGAAGCCCAGTTTACATGTACTGAATCAATTTACCTAAACAGCTAAAATTCTATGCTAATTGACTTTTTGAACCTTCCAATGTGCTCTAGTCATTGTACTTAATACAATGTTTTTCAAATCATACACACGCTGCAAGCATGTCCTGTTGTTTTTGTTGCTGTTGCGCTTGTATAGTTGCTGATTTTGTCATTACAGTCAGGGATTTACAGGAATTATTTAAGAGTAACGTGAGTACAAAAAACATTAAGTATTATATATGGTCTGATATGGAAGGAGGTCCATGCAGGTGACACCAACCCTCATGATGTCACTGAACCCACTCCAACTTGTCTATATTTTTCTTCAAATGAAGTGCCCAGAATGGAACACAGTACTCTAGATGAGGCCTGGCCAATGCAGAATGCAGGGGGACTATTACTTCACTTTATACTTATATTAATATAAGCTGAAATAGCGCTTACTCTATTTGCTGCAGCATCACATGGATGGCTCATGCTCAATTTATGGTTAACAATAATCCCAAAGTCTGGATTATACTGGGGTGCCATAATCAAATATATTTCTCAAATATATTTCTCTGTCTTCTGTAAGAGCTCTTGCTAAGGATAGCATGTTTCCTCTAAACGAATGCCTGAAGGAGGTAATAAGCTAGTTGGGGAAAAACAAATTGAAACTGAATCCAGACAAAACGGAGGTGCTTGCCATTAAGAGTCCTAATCCAGGGATGGAGGTGTATCAACCAGTTCTGGACAGGATTACACTCCCCCTGAAAGACTATGTTCATAGCTTAGGGGTGCTCTTGTACCCGTCTCTCCAAATGTCAGCCCAGGTAGATGCGATGGTCGGATTGCTTACTACCAGCTTTGGCTGTTACACCAATTGCACCCCTTCCTAGATTTGGAGGACCTGAAAATGGTAACCTCAAGGTTGGATTTCTGCAATGCGCTATACATTGGGCTACCTTTGTACCAAGTTTGAAAACTCCAACTGGATCATAATGCAGCAGCCAGAATGGTTATAGGAATGTCCAGGAGTGAGCATCACTCCACTGGGTGCCAATTAGTTTCTGGGCAAAGTACAAGGTGTTGGTTTTAATCTTTAAAGCCCTACATGGTTTGGGTCCAGGTTACCTAGAGGATCACTTTCTCCCATACAATCTGCCCTGCACGCAGAGGTCCTCTGGGGCGGCGGGAGTGTCTATTCCATGCTGCCAGAACCTGACTAGTAATCCAGAGGACCTTTTCCATCGGCCATCCCAAGACTGGGACAACCTGCCGAAAGATATAAAATTCCTGTTTCATCTGAACCAGAAAAAGTGTGCTACCAAATCCAAAGCAAGGCTATTATGTTTTATGGTCCTATTTTGTTCCAAACCTGGTAACTGCATTTTCCAGTTTTAGATATAAAATAAACTATAACTGATGACCTCCTGGTTTGTTGCAAAAAGGAAAGTGGAAAGGGGCAATACAAGGAGAATATGCAGGCAAAATATAACTAATATCTCATCTTATTAAACCAAGATATGATAGTCTGATTTAGGGTTCTGAGAAATCACAGGCTTCAAGCTAACACATTCTAAGCCCTGGCTCAGGTTAAAAATAAGGCAGAAAAGTAAAAAAATGATAAACTTAAGAATCCTTTTCCTCTCTGGATCGAAGATTCTCCAAAGAGTGCCAGTTATCTTACTCCATATGTAAAGAAGAGAAGGTATTTTACCACTTTCCTATTCATCCCCTACCGTATACTTTATAACAGAAGAAAATCTACCCAAACAAGAAAACAATCAGCTCTCTTTACTCCTTTCTAGTAGATAAGTAACATTCCTCAGGCTGGTGTGTGCTTATAAATAAAAATGATAGCCACAAATAGTACCCCACAATTGATGGTACCCCATTTAAAAAGAAGAAGAGCATCAGCAAGTGAGTATCAAACCATTCTTTCTGAAATAACCAGAGTTGTAGTTCTGTCTAAACACCATGCCAAGGTCAATGAAAGGAACGGAAAAAGAGAATGCCATTAGGCACACTGCAGAGCATCTGGAGAAACACGTCAACAGCCATCTTCCCTCAGGATTTTGTTTATATTTTCCCTTGTAACAGGCTAGTGTAGCCATAGGCACTGTTTAATACAACCAACCACCACAGGTCTTTGGAATTGTGCCCATCTGTCTGATCTACTGCTAGCACTATTCAGTTACCAAGATAGCTGATGATACATTTACCAGATGGGACTATGATTGCTACAGCATGAGTAAAAAATGCCTAGAAAGTACCAGAAAACAAAGGAAGATATACAGAAAAAAACAGGTCTTTAAAATTTTTGACACCAACAGAAAGGAACTTAAGATCATTTATTCTAGCTGCTTATCCTTCTGCAGAATCAGTTATGAATCCACATATCATATCAAACCACCAAGCAGAAAAAAGAGCAAGTGGCCTAACAGCAGAGAGCAGGAGAGAGCAAAGTATTCAATTGCCCTCCAATACTGCTGGACTACAGCACCCTTATATTTGCTTTGAATGCAGCTCTGTAAGGATTACAGAATTAAATATTTCCACCTTCCATAGTCCTAAAGAAAAAAAAATACTGTGAAGGCAAGCTTAAAAATTCATAAAACCATTCTGCAACAGAATGAGCATATAAAATATGAGCAAAAATAGAAAACAGTATAGATGATATCACCCCAATACTATAGGGAACACTGTTTTGGTTTATCTGAACAATATCAGAGTGGTGCATTCTCTTTTTGATGGATTGGAACTAGAGAACACTTACCCTTGGAAGTTTGTATCAACAAGAAGCCGGACCAGAATTCCTGTCACAGCCACGAGGATTGGATAGTGGTCTACGCTCTCCAGTCCTGAAGGGGAAAAGGTGATTCAGAGACATAAACCATTGGTCTTTTTAACTTAAAATGCCTGGGTCTAGGATGTGAGGGCACAAGTTCACCATGCTCCCCTCTCACACTTCTTTGAGACCCAGAAGAAGCCTTTTCCTGAATAGGAAGAAGCGCTTCCCTGGACCTTAAAGAATTGAGGGTGGGGTGGGGGGAAGAGAGAGAGACCATGGCAGAACTGCACCTCCATGCAAAAATCTGGAACGGTGCTCTAGCTTTCAGTCCTATCATCCACCAGGAGATATTCCTCCCATTTGTCGATACATCCACAGGTTGGCATCCTGTTAATGACTTACATGGGTGTATGCAAAGGTTACATGTGAATAAGTGCCATTTTGGATGAGGCTCAAAGGGCCACTCTCTTGCATTTGTACCTGTCCAAAAACCTCCTGCTGCTCTGTAGCTGTCAAACCCCAGGAGGAGGCCCAGTGCTATTTGTTACCAATGGAGAGGAGGTGGGGTGGAGAATCATAGTCATAGAATAAAAAAAAATGGGAAGAGACAGCATGGGCCATCTAGTCCAACCTCCTGCAAGAAAAGTACAATCAAAGCACCCCTGACAGATACCCATTCAGCCTGCTTAAAAGACTCCAAATAAGGAGCTTCCACCACACCCTGAGGCAGAGCATAACTGCTGAACAACTCTTACAGTCAGGAAATTCTTCCTAATGTTCAGGTGGAATCAGAGGAGATTCAGACCAAGATATGGCTGATCTGAGCTCCAAGGGAAGGAAAAAGTATATGCATGCCATTTGAGAATACATTCTCATTTATCGCCCATTCTCCCAAGCTGAGACCACCTGCGTCTCTATAATCTGATTTATCTCTTTCTTTCCTTCCTTCTCCATTGGTAACAAACATAGCAGGCATCCCTCTCAAAGCATGACAGGTCCCACCATCATGGGAAGATGTGGAATTGAAGAGTAAGATTTTGGTCCCAGTTTCTCCAGGACAAAAAGAAAAGGATTCAAAGATAGCCTGAAAAGAAATGTTTTTAGGTAAGTATTAAAACAATCCATGTTTTCAAACATTGTATGTAAGCTGGTCACCCCACATGGCAATATGTCCCATAACTCAGCATGGCAGAGTTGTCCATGCTGAAAACATGATAACCTCAAATGTTCAATGAATTTAGGAGGACACATTTTTACAAATTTAAAACAACCGATTAATCCTTTTTTGGTGTAATATAGCCTTGAAAAAGACCTGTTCCAGAATGTTCTTGCCATCATACCAGATGTGTTGTATAGGTGTCAAACATACTATAGAGAGGTTAGCAAATCTCAAAAAGTGGATATTTTGAGCCTCTTCCTATTCACAACTGGTATCTTCAAAGACACAGACTGAACTTTGTCCCACAGGAAGGAAAGCAAGGAAACAATACCTCAGTAATGCTGTTTACTTCCCATTAAGGACCAGCACGTCACAGAACTATAATAGCACTTTTGATGCACAAGATATCCTAGAGCAATTATATGATGATAGTCCATAGATAAAGCAGGTCTTTTCGGTTTCAGAAACAAGAGAGGAAGAACTGAGAAGTTATGTTATGCTCTCTTTGTTATGAGATACCAAATAAGCAACCAAAATGAATAATAGAACTACAAGATAAATGGAACTGCTCAGCACTTTTGCTTTTGACTCAGCTCCTGCCTACTCACTGGTATGTCCCTCTCTCAGCTTTTATCATATATAGCTTACTTCATATTTAGTAAGCTCTGCATGAGAAGAGATCTATTGGTCTTAGGTAAGCCAGGCACATGGCAATCACTTAATGACTACTCCTTGGGCAATGCTTAAAGATCCCATATCCCACAACTGTAAACGTTATATATTTTCATATGTATCTGAAGGGGGAAAATGCACAAGGTGTTCTTTCATGACTGGATGTACCTGTTCATTCTGATACACACCCTCCTAAACTGCAGTTGAGAACACCAGGGACTATGGAAACTGCATTGACAACGCAATGCAGTTCAAAAAAGATGGAAAAGAGTCTATCCCCAGACATTCTCTACCCTTTTTCAAGGGATTACTCGTGGCAGAAGTACCTGTACAGATACCAGAAATGTCCAGGACCAGCCAAAACATTCCTGTTTGGTTTTAGGAGAGCAGGGAGGAGTATGTCCCAGAAATGGGAGGATTAAGAACATAGGGTGTTACTTTATGCCAATCTACTCAGGCTGGTAGGGGCTCATATAGCTACTTAGGATAGGAAAAGCCCTTTCCCATCATTTGCTATCAAATCTTTCTAACTTTAGACACCGGGGACATTCTGGGCAGAAAGCATGTGTTTCCTTAATGACGTAGGGTCCTTCCCCGCGAGGGGGCAGAAAGACAGACAAGACGGCAGCTCACCTGGCAGGCGAAGATTGACCACTCTGTCAAACAAGTTCCGCTCAGCTGTCACACGATTTAGCACCTGATTTAATAGCTGCGAGGAAAGGAGGTGAGATGGAAAAATGTTTAAAGTAAAAGTGATCAACATATTGTGGTGATACCCTCACTAGACTAACTGAAAAGGCACACAGCAGCGCTTCCTGCTCTACCAATCTGAAGAGCAAGACTTAAACAAGCCAACCCTACAACTTTCTAAGCACCTTTCTGAAATCTATCTACAACAGCATGTACAATATTGAGCACAGCACTGTAATAAGTTGTACTGGAATGCAACACAGGACACGAAGAAGCACTTTGAGGATTGTTTCTTCCTGTACGTGGTAGTACTTTCCAACCTTGAATCCCAAAATAGCTCAGGAAGCTTTTTAAAGAACCTATTGAAGAGCAAATGGTGAAGCAGTGGCTAAAAGCACCATAATGCAGCCTGTGAGACAATGACAGAAAACCAGGCCCTCAGCAATAACAAGCAAAAAACAATGATCAGATTGCATCAGTTCACATTTCAAGCTAAGGCCCCCTCCACTGGAAAGGTTTTTACTCAAATCTAATGCTCACCTTTTTTGGCTAAATTACCTTGCCAAAATTGGGGTGAGCATTAGATTCACGTATTATGGTAATCTTAGTGCTGAACCAAAGTAAAAGGGGAAGTGGTTTCAGAAGCACTTGGAGCTCCTATTTGAGTGATGTCATCTCTAATTTAATGGCCAGGGCTCAATGCTATGTAATCTTGGGATTTGTAGTTTGATGAAGTACCAGCATTCTTTGGCAGAGAAGGCCCAAAACATTGTAAAACTACAGTCCGCATGACTCCATAGCATTAAACCAAGGCAGTTACAGTGGATTCATTCTATAGCATAGATGCACCCCAAGGTTGTCTTTTCCCTTGCTGGAAGCTTTGGTGCTCTTAACACGTTTGTTTTTAAAGAAGGAATTCTAAGCAGGCAGTAACTGTAATGGCCACATTACCAAGAGTACACCTTCTGTTGCTGTGCATTACATTAATCAGTAAATATTTTTTTTTAGTTTCAGGGTTTTGAAAATAGAGGTGCGCTTTAGATTTGATGGTGCATTAGACTCGAGTAAATACAGTAAATTGGAACCAGCTCTCTATTACACCAGAGGTGGCCACTGATCAAGTTCACTTTATTACAGTCAATGACCAGTTTGAGAGAAGAGGGACATAGTCCTGTACAAGCATATCAGAGTTATGAGTTAAGAGATTTAAAACTTTAACATAATCATATCATTGTTAGGAAATTAAGATAATTAACTTAAGAATCTAAGCTAAGCTAAAAGCCATATACAGGACTATATTAAAACCCAACAATATTTATGGAATTAAAGAGAAGGGAGGGAACAGAGATGCTCATGTGGCACAGGAAAGCCACTGGCAACATCCAGGAGGGCCATTTAAAAAAAAAAATCAATTGCTGTCACAGGAATTTCAGGGGAGAAAAGGCCACACAAACATTTTGTGGAAAGTGATATTTGGTTTAAAGGAGCTAATAAAATGAGGAAATAGCCAGGAATGAGTCAACTGTCCCAAACAGTATCTGATGCTTCATGTAAAGCATAGCAAATGTCTGAAAACATTTGACAGATGGGTGAGTGCTGCACTGTTTTAAGAATGAATTCATAACAAACGTGTAAAAAAAGGTTGAGAACTGTGTGTTAATCTGTTTTGGAATGTTACATGGCAGATTGCTATTTGAGTTGATCGCTTTCATACCCAAAACGCCAAAACACACACGTTGTTGGGTCAATTTAACTGCACAAGGATGCTAACAGTTTTTTGTATTTGTATTCTGCCCTACTTCCCTGAAGGAGCTCACGGCGGATTCCAACCACAAAAAGGCAAATATTCAATGCCTAAATACAACAATTAATACAAACATAACAACTAAAATGACCCAACATATAAGACATCTAAATTTAAATGAAACATAACCTGGGTTGCTGTGAGTTTTCCAGGGTGTATGTTCCAGATTCCAGATGCATTCTCTCCTGACGTTTCATCCACATCTATGGTAGGCATCCTCAGAGGTTGTGGGCAAAATGTCAGGAGAGAATGCTTCTGGATCATGACCATACAGCCCGGAAAACTCACAGCAACCCAGTTATTCTGGCCATGAAAGCCTTCGACAACACATGAAACATAACCTATCAAATATATTATATCTAATATAAAACAAAACATATAGCTCAGGCGGTGCAAATCTGGGCAAAGGACAACATTCCCATTCTCAGCTAGGAAATCTTTATCTCTATTGTACGTCCAACAAAATGTCTTCATGAAGAAAAGTGAATACCTGTGCAAGTCTCCTGAGTAACAGCTCTGATGAGGGGCGACTCCAGTCAAGGAAGATTTCAGGAGCCAGAGTGACAGTCATTTCCAAGACCCTGAGCAGACTCACTGAGAGATCAAAGCATGTTGCACACACTTTCAGTTGGCGACTGTCTACAAAGTTTCTTTCCAGGCGCTCAGCAGCTTGTTGGATCTAACCAGATAAAACACAACATAAGAATCAGTGAAAGCAGCTCCCATTCTCTTCACATTCCTCAAAAGCCCCTTCCAGAGCTTAGATCTAATTACAAATGATGGTTGCTTACCTGTAACCATGTTTCTTCAAGTGGTGATCTGTGAAAGGAGCACATATGGTACTTGGTGCAACTGTGCAGCAATCAACAGAAACCTCTGAAAGCTAAAGGCTTGTGGCTATGGCCCCGTCCATCCTCACCAGAGGGTAATATATGCCAAGGAAGGGGCTGTAGCCTTAGTTCCCTGCTGCCATGCTGTGGCTCGAGGTGTGAGGCATGCAAGTGGGGAGGACAGGCGGGGATGTGCTAATTTCACAGATCACCACTCGAAGAAACATGGTTACAGGTAAGCAACCATCATTTCTCCTTCGTGGTGTCTGTTAAAATGAGCACATGTGGTAGACTAGCAAGCCATGTACCTTGGTCAGCGGGTATCATGCCACAGCCAAGAAAAGAACTGCTCTCCCGAATGTGGTATGCCTTCTAGAACGGACGTCCATCTTAGAATGTGTTGCAAATGTGAGTGGGGTGGACGAGATCGCCACTTGACAGATGTCGTCCAGAGGAATGCCCCGTAGGTATGCTACTGAGGTAGCGACTGCCCAGTAGAATGGGCTCTTAAGTGGGGTGGAGGGTCCTTGCCAGTCATTTGGTAGGCAAGTTTAATAATGGTAGCGATCACCCAAGTCGAGAGGCACTGAGGTGAGACAGACATCCCTTTGGCATCGTTGCGATTGTTAGGGATTCCTCTTCTTCAGAAGAGGAAGGGGAGAAGGAAAGTGTTCATGAATCTGAGGGTGAGTTGGAATCTGAGGAGATTTTGCAAGTACCCACATTTCAGGAGAGGTGAAAGGAAACATAGAGACGTCATTCAGCTAGAATAGCTGCCAGAAATGCAGCTGAGTAATTAGGAACTGCTATAAAGCAGAAGCAGGAGCAGCCAGCTCTTGCTGGTAACAAACTGACTCTTCGCTCCCCTTGTGCCTGCCTCAAGTCTGTATCTGGGAAACTGCTTCTACGGATTTATTGCTGTTTCTTTGTCTGAAGTAAGACTGCTATTTGATTTGGGGATCTAACAGAGACTAAGAACTGTGTTTCCCCTAAGACTTCCTTGCTTCCTTTGCATTATTCCACTGAGTGTGCTGTACTTTATGTTTTGCTGAAGTAAAGCAGTTTTCATTTACTTCCCACAGTGTTTTAAAGCTGTTCTTGAAAGACAAAACAGGACAGCGATATTTCAGAAAGAGCCTTGGAGTCTTACAAAAATCCCTCATTCTATCGAGGTAAAAGGCTAGTGCCCTACGGGCATCCAGAAGATGGAGAGAATGCTCCAGACTTGTGGAAGGGTTCTGAAAGAAGCCTGGTAGAATGATGTACTGTGACATGTGGAAGACAGAGGCAACCTTGGGCAAGAAGGTGACATCCGTTCACAGGACTACCTTGTCATGGTGAAAGCGTAGATAGGGCTCATCCGCATACAAGGCGCAGAGCTCGCTGGTCCTCCGAGCAGAAGTAACTGCTACTAAAAAGCTGTTTTCTATGTTACATGAGTGAGACCAGCAGAAGCCATAAGCTTGAAGGGGGCCCTTCATTAGCGCTGACAAAATGAGATCAAGACGCCAGGATGGTGGTGAAGGGGTCACCGCAGGCCGAAGGTTTCTGTAACCTCTAAGAAATAGTAGTATTAGAGGATCCTGAAAACGGGAAGGGGCTTCTGCTCGCAGGCAATATGCAGATATTGTGGCAAGATAACATTTGAGAGATGAGAGGACCAAACCATCCTGGGTGAGCATCTGAAGGAAGTCGAGAAGCAATGAAGTAGTTGCTTCTAAAGGCTGCATGCCGTGTTGATGGGTGAAAGCTGCAAAGCGCTTCCACTTTGCCACATAGGACCGCTGTGTGGAAGGCCTATGTGGAAGGCAGCATCAAGGACTTGTGTTACAGCTTCAGAGAGGTGTGTGGACGAATCCACCACGCTGTGAAGTGGAGGGTCTGTAGATTGGGATGGAAGACCGCCCCCCCCCCCCTTGAGTGGCAAGGTGGTCTGGCCGGTTCATGATGAACCCCGTTCAAAATCATGTTGAGGAGTGCAAACCATGGCTGCCATGGCCAACATGGTGCAATGAGAATTGCATTGATGTTGTATGCGTATGCCTTGGAAACTATTCTTGTTAACAGGGGTATCGGTGGATACAGATACAGGAAAGGGCCGTTCCAATTGAAGAGGAAGGAGTCCCCCAGACACCCGCGGTGTTCGTCCTGAGGCCTCCTGGCGCAGTAAAGGAGACACTTGGCATTCTGCGGTGATGCAAAGAGGTCGATAGACAGTCGTCCCCAGCAGTGGAACAGACGAGCCACCTTGTCCTGATGCAAAGATCACTTGTGATCTGTCGGGCAAGTTCTGCTGAGGTGGTCTGCCACTAGGCTGTCTTGTCCCGGAAGATGTATCGCGGTAAGGCATATCCCCCTGGGGATGCACTAATTCCAGATGTTTAGAGTGAGATGGAGAGATCAAGACCGCATTCCTCCCTGCTTGTTCAGATACCAATTGGCGGCAGTATTTTCTGTATGGACTTGAACAACGTGGCCGCGAAGACCTGCTTGAATGCCCGCAGAGCCTTCTGTACGGCAGTGAGTACCAGGAGGTTGGTGTGGGAAACTGCTTCGGTTGGCAGCCAGAGGCCCTGGATTGCCAGAGAACCCGAATGGGCTCCCCATCCCTGGAGAGAAGCATCTGTTGTGAGAACTGTCAATGGTGCTTGCAGGCAGCAGGGCATGCCTACGCAAACATTGTGGCGAGATGCCCACCAATGCAGAGATCTACATACTGGTGCAGGTGCAGTAGGAAGTCAATGAGGGCTGTGATGGAGGCGGTTGAAAACCCGCAGAAACCATGCCTGTACCGGTCGAAAGCAGTCGAGCGAACAGTGTTACTTCTGTCGTAGAGGCCATATGGCCTAACGTGGATTGGACATGCCTGGCTGACACTGCCGGTAGACGTATGATTTGCTGAGCGGCTGAGCATAGGTTGCGAAATCGCTCCTCTGGAAGATAAGCCATCCGCGTCAGAGAGTTGATTCTGGCTCCAATAAAACAAATGTCCTGAGTAGGATGCAGATACGATTTTTGGTGGTTGACCACGAGACCCAAGTCCTGAAGAACAGAAATGGTAATATCTATGTTCTGGAGGATCTCAGAGCAAGAGCGACCGACCAGAAGCCAGTCATCAATAAGGAAAGACTGTAATGCCCCTCAGTCGCAAGTGAGCTGTTCTAGCTGCCATCACTTTTGTGAAAATGCGGGGTGCAATTGAAATCCCAAAAGGGAGAACCCGAAAAGAAAAAGCCCTGAGTCCTATTTTGAAGGAAAGGTATCTATGGTGACGTACTGCAATAGCAACGTGAAAATAAGTGTCCTTTAAATCTATGGTAGCGAACCATGGTCCCTGAGGGAGGAGTGAAAGGATTGTCTGCAGTGTCACCATTCGGAACCTGAGTGGCCAGATATATTGGTTTAGGCCTCTTAGATCCAGAATTGGCCTCTGGCCTCCATCCTCCTTAGGAACAAGAAAGTATGTGGAAAAGAAGGCTGAGGAGAAATCAATAGGATGCAATGACACAATTGATCTGGCTGATCCGGTGGCATTGGAGTGTCAGCCGATGAGTCTGAGTGAGACTTTCTATCAGCATCATGGTCAGAAATCCAGGAAGAAGTGAGAGCAGCTGAAGCCTGTTTCACCTGTGGGGAAAGGACCGGTGGGTGTCTGGTGTGGAGTGAGCTCTGCCCTTTGATGTGGAGTCCGGGTCAAGGTTGGAGAAAGGCAAATAGAATAGTACAAACACAGTCCAAGTCATGGTATGGAGAAGGTCAAAGAATTATCCAGTAACAGTCCGAATTCAAGGTTTTAAAGTTTTTAAAGTTTGTAAATTTAGAGAGGTTCCTACTATGCTGCTACAAAGGGTGGCAGAAAAAAGGAACTAAGGCTACAGGCCCTTCCTTGGCCTATATTAACCTCTGGGGAGAGTGGGTGGAGCCATAGCCACAAGCCTTCAGCTTTCAGAGGTTTCCGTTGATTGCTACACAGGTGCACCAAGTACCATATGTGCTCATTTCAACTGACACCATGAAGGAGAAACAACTAATTCCTACTTCCAATAAGGATGGGATGACAATGACATTACTTTACACATGTAAATTAATGAGAGTAACTTCTTTCCTTTTGTGGTGTAGCTGTAATTTTCTCTCTAGGCACCAGTGAAATTTATTTATTTATTTATTTATTTATTATTTACTCAAGGTGGTTTTACATATGCAATGATTTAATGCCTTTAGACAAAAGACAATTAAATGCATTTAAGTTAAAATTTAAGAATTAGTGTTAAAATTCTATGGCTAACTTCCACAAGAAACTCTGCAAAAAGTCCTGCTAGAAGTTATCCATAGAATCACAGTGGAAACTTAGAACACTTGTTGTGACTGCGCCTTCGGGGATTATGGTTGATGGGGATGGAATTCGAAGAGGAAGAAAAAACCCTCGTGATGAGGGTTCACTGGAGGAGTTGCGCAGGAAGCGATTTAGAGAGCTATATGGGGGATCTTCTGAGGAAGATTCAGATGGGGAGATGGATGCTGAGGAACAGGTGGTGGCTGGGGAAGCGGGCACTGAATGGGCACAGCCACCGGAGATGTCTGGGGATTTGGGGTCTATGGATACTTCTGAACCTGGGGTTTCTGCAGGAGCTGATCCCAATTGGGATGCTTGGAGAAGGGAGGATGGTTCTTTAAGTGTTCATGGGGTTAAGTGTGGGCAGGATGATTGGGACTCCGACGAATTGCTAGGTACTCCAGATCCACGAGCTCTAGCTGTGTGGAGCTCAGATTCTGAGTAGATTTGGGACACCTGGTGTTTGGGTGTGAGTGTTTGGTCACCCAGGAGGAAGGGGAATAAAATGGGAATGTTTGGCCACTGCACTTTGCGTGTGGCAAGGTGTTGCTGAGGCGCCATTGGGATCTCTGTGTTTCCATGAAGACTGGACTTGGACTATGATTTGAATCTGCTGTTATAACCTAGCTTGGCTATCGCTGTGTCTTATCGTGGACCTGTTTTGGATGACTGCACCCTCTTCAGACCTTGGATCGGAATTTGACCTTGCTACTGCCTTCGCCCTGTGATTGATGACTACTATCAGCTTTTGACTCCTGGCTTGCTCTTTGGACACCGCTGTTATCTCCTGACCTGACCTTGGAATCCCGGACGACGTCTTTTCACCATCCTTTTGGAGCCTTCGGCTTTATCCACATTGTGGAAGCAGTCTACTGCATTCTTAGTTTGTTTGTTTGTTTCCTGACCAATTTGGTGTTTTCTTTTGGGAACTGTTCCTTTGAAAACTACAGAGCCGGCTGGCAGGGCTTGGACTCAGAAAGTGCAGTTTGCACTAAGTTTGTTTAGCTTTGTTTTTATCTGCTTGTGTTGCTGAATTATATTTTTGTTTGAACTGCTCTTGAAGCACTGATAGTGAAGTGTTTCAAGGTTTTTTCTGTGTTAACATTACTTTTTGGCTTATCTGCTGAATAAACTCTATTTTTGTTCGCTAATTGGCATCTGACTCTTGACAACACTTCTCTAGGCATTTTTTCGGTCTCCCAGAATAATTCTATTGTATGGTTTGGCTGTTTCTGGTAAGAAAAATTAAGTTCCAGATTTCAAAAAATCGTGTTAAGCGAAGTATCAGGAATGAATCCCTCTCCTAATACACAGATCTACTACACAACCACAACAAATCAGTTAAGACTAATTTTCCAAGCTGTGGCCTCTCTCAGATCTTGCCTGAAATGTTGAATCCCCTATAACCTGTGCTGTTATTTCTATTAATATCTAGCATGGGAAGACCTTATTTATCCAATGATATGTCATCAGACAGATTTATTCTAGATTCAAACCCTTACCTCCTGAATCATGCCAATGAATTCTGAGAAGGCCCAGTTCAGTTGGTTAAGGACACTATTAAGGAAACTGGGTGCCATTTCACGGTCGCTTCGCAGCAAGTCCGCCATGTGTCGCTGTAGCAGTGTGGATGGACAAGGTTCTGGAATGAAACAGCAGAAGTTTCTAAAGAAACCACATTGGCAGAAGGTCCTGGAAAGTCAAAGCCTCAGCCCTGCCTGCTTTGCTGCAACAACATGGAAAGATAAACATTTTAACACCTTTTGTCCTCCACTGACCCTATCAGTACATACAGCACCATTTTGCCTTGTAAAACCACAAGGAATTCTTTGAGCCTCTTCCCACAGAGGTCCCCTTTACAATAAACAGAAATGGCAGGTGCCCTCTCCAAGGCCAGCTCTCACATGGCCTATTCTGAGCCTGTCCCATCTCCAAGGCCTGAAGCACTTTGCCATAATGCCGCCCTGAATTAGCTGGGATATAGTCATGCACATTTGCTGTCTCCATGAAAATAAGAAGTTATATCCTACAGCCTGGCTCCAGCCAAGCTTCCCTCCCACTCATCTCCACAAGGCCTCAGGTCAACTCAGAACTAATCTTTCCCGAAAACAGTCTCACAACAGCTCCTCAGCAGGGCATCAGTGCGGAGGGAACAGATCCACACCCCTCTCTGCCAGTACTACATGTGTTCACACTTGTCAGCCTAGCTCCAATTGGAAATGACAGTGAGTGAGAAATCTAGAGGACAGGGAAGGAGGAAAAATCATCATCCCTCAGGAAATCTGCTAGCTCTCATCAAGCAATTGCCCTCAGCACAGTATGAAGAAGGGACATTCAATTCCCCCATTCCTTTTCACCTTCTTCGTGGAAGCAGACTGACATGAGGGCTCTTGGAGACGTCAGTAAGAAAACATATTCAAAATGAAACTATAATTCAGTTGCAGATGCCACTAATATTACAGGAGCCCCAACACTAATAGCAATAGGAAATAAATCAGTAAATAAAATCAATGATAAGCCACCCAAGGCCTGTTTTTCATATTGCTTCTCCCTCCTTTAAATGATTATAAAGGTTGGTCACACATCTGCCTTTTGAATTTGCTGAAGATCAAATGAAAACCGAAGAACCCACTGAACTGAGCCAGGTTGTCTCAAATTCACAAGCTAACCCTTTTGATGAAAACATAAATTGCTATTGGGCATATATCCCTGCCTCATTTTGAAAGCCTCTATGTTCATTTATATCAGTGATTCCCAAAATGGGCGCTACCGCCCCCTGGTGGGCGCTGCAGCGATCCAGGGGGGCGGTGATGGCATCTATTAGGACTCAAGGGTGGGGCCAGAGGAGGGGCGGGGCCTCTTCCCAAGTGCCGGAGACAGGGCTGAGCCCCTGAGGCGCCTGTTAGGACACGGGGGCCGAGCTAGAGGTGTGGGTGTGGCTTCATCTCAAGAGCCCGAGACAGGGCTGAGCCCCTATACCTCTCCTGAGAGGCCTTTTAGGACTAAAGGGCGGGGCTAAGGGTGGGGCCTCTTCCCAAGAGCCCGAGACAGGGCTGAGCCCCTATACCTCTCCTGAGGCGCTTGTTAGAACACGGGGGCGGGGTAAAGAGGTTCATCCCCGTCAGGTACTTGGGAAGAGGCCCCGCCCCCTCCTCTAGCCCCGCTCCTTGTGTCCTGGCAGGCGCTGCAGGACATGGATAGAAGCTCAGCCCTGCCTCAGAGCTCATAACTCCGTCCATCCCAGTCCTGGCTGCCCATTTGTGGCCCCGCCCACCTTCCCTTCCCCCTCCCAGCCCTGCATCTTGGACTAAGGGAGAGGCTCAGCTCCACCCTCTTGAGCAGGAGCCACGCCCACCTCTCTAAGCCACGCCCCCCTTTCCAGGGGGCGCTGAGTAATATTTTTTTCTGGAAAGGGGGCGATAGGCCAAATAAGTTTGGGAACCATTGATTTAAATCAAGTTACCTTCCAAGTCAATATTACCTTTCAAATCAACTTGTTTTCTTTTAAACACATAAGAAACTCTTATCTGTGTCTGTCATCAGTAATGAATTGGATGAGAGCAAACAAACTGAAACTTAATCCAGACAAGACAAAGGTGCTCCTGGGCAGTTGGAAGGCAGATCAGGGAATAGGGATCGAGGATGTGCTGGAGGGGGTTACACTCCCCCTGAAGTTTGGTGGTTCTCCTGGACTCAGCACTGAACCTGAAGGCCCAGGTATCTGCGGTGGCCAGGAGGGCCTTCACACAATTAAAACTGTGCCTGTTCTTTGAGAGGCCGGATCTGGCTGCAGTGGTACATGCCTTAGGGCGCTTCCATGCATACTTAAAAACCACGCCAAAACAGGTTAAAGTTCTAGTCCCCTCCCCACAAACCAAACTCCAGACTTTCTCTCAAGGAAATCTCTCCTCTCTCTCTCCCCCCCCCCCCCCCCACACACTTCCTGACATGCCATTTTCCTGCGCCAGGAAGACTGTAGGGAGAGACCTCTGTGGCAAGTTTGCGGGCCCAAATGGGGGGCTGGAAGCGATGAGATAGTTGCCATCCCGCTCCTCCTGTTTTTTCAAAGCCTGAAGAAATGGGATGGCTGTGGGAACTCACCCCGGGACTGCGGAAGAAGTTCCGGTAGTCAGTCCATACAGGACCAGACCCTCATTAGACCTGAATCTTTCATAAAGACCCAGATCTAATGAAGTGTTTAATTAATGCAGAGTAAACTAGGGAAACCTCAGTTTACTCCACATTAATTCGCTTTTACAGGAGGCATCATTTGGACGCCTCCTGTAAAAGCCTGACAGGTCCTGCATTTTTGGGCCTGTCTGAATGGGCCCTCCCATCTGGATTACTGTAATACATTGTACATGGGGCTGCCCTTGAAGAGTGTTCGGAAACTTCAGCTGACCCAAAGAGCTACAGCCAGGTTGCTAATTGGGGATGTGTACAGTGAGGAAATAGCCCCCCTGTTGCAGCAGTTCCACTGGCTGCCAGTTTGTTTCCATGTATAATTCAAAGTCTCCATCTTGTCTCCTTGCTCCAGCTGAAGGCCCCTCCCATCAGTAACATGCTTTGCTTATATATATATATATATTTATGTAACATTTATTCCACATTAACAATAGAAAAAGAATCACATAGACCTCCAGGAATAATGCTAGATTGATTCCATTCTTTGAGGCGGCCTGGCTGCGACATACAAATTATCAGTTGAATGGGAACTTGGTATCTGCTGGTTTGGTTCCATGACATCCACACCCTCAGATACCAGAGTCCCATTATATAGAACTAGCTGTGCCCGGCCACGCGTTGCTGTGGTGAAGTATGGTGGTATGGGAAACAAAGTATTGAGGAATTGGTGGTAGTTAAGGTAAAGGGTAAAGATTTTCCCCTGACATTAAGTCCAGTTGTGTCTGACTCTGGGGGTTGGTGCTCATCTCCATTTCTAAGCCAAACAGCCGGTGTTGTCCTTAGACTCCTCCAAGTTCATGTGGGATGACTGCATGGAACGCCGTTACCTTCCCGCCGGAGCAATACTTCTTGATGCACTCACATTTGCATGTTTTCGAGCTTCTGGGTTGGCAGAAGCTGGGGCTAACAGTGGGGGCTCTCTCTGCTCCCCCAATTCAAACCTGCGGCCTTTTGGTCCAGAAGTTCAGCAGCTCAGCGCTTTAACACGCTGTGCCATCAGGGGATATTATTTCCTAAAGGTTGTGAATATACAATATTTCTGATTGTTTTGGGGTTTTTTTGTCTGTTGGAGGCAAGTATGAATGCTGCAATTAGGGAAAATGATTAGCATGTAATGGATTTGCAGCTTTAAAGCCTGGCTGTTTCCTCCCTGAGTAAATTTTTTGTTGGGAGGTGTTAGCTGGCCCTGATTGTTTCCTGTCTGGAATTCCCTTGTTTTCAGAGTGGTGTTCTTTGCGATATTTAATGTGCTTCTACTGTCTGAGAAAACAGAGGATTTGCCAGACTTTGATGATGGGAATACTTTGTTGGGAGGTGTTAGCTGGCCCTGATTGTTTCCTGTGTGGAGTTCCCCAGTTTTCAGAGTGTTGTTCTTTATTTAGTGTTCTGATTTTAGAGATTGTATTGTTCTGTTTTATTATACCACATTAATTTTTATATATTCTGATTTTAGTGTTTTTGAATACTTGGAGCCAGATTGTATTCATTTTCACGTTTGACTGCAACACAATAATAATAATAATAATAATAATAATAATAATGATAGTAATAATAATGACTTTGGTAATACACACTACTTCACTCCCTCCTCAGTTTCCTTTCTGGAAGAATCCTTTCTTGGGAGGTGTTAGCTGGCCCTGATTGTTTCCTTTGTGGAATTTCCAATTTCCCTGATTTCAGAGTGTTGCTCTTTATTTATTGTCCTGGTTTTGGAGATTATATTGTTCTGTATTATTCTATCACAGTAATTATTTCATATTAAAGTAGAATCTCACTTATCGAACATTCGCTTATCCAAGGTTCTGTATTATCCAACGCAGTCTGCCTTTTAGTAATCAATGTTTTTGTAGTCAGTGTTTTAAATTCATTGTGATATTTTAGTGGTAAATTTGTAAATACAGTAATTACTACATAGCATTACTGTGCATAGAACTACTTTTTTTGTCAAATTTGTTGTATAACATGATGTTTTGGTGCTTAATTTATATAATGATAACCTAATTTGATGTTTAATCGGCTTTTCCTGAATCCCTTATTATTCAACATATTCACTTATCCAATGTTCTGCCAGCCTGATTATGTTGGATAAGTGAGACTCTACTGTATATTGATAATCTTATATTATCTGCTTAGAACTGGATTATATGAGGCCCCTTCTTCACAGCTGTATAAAATGCACACTGATGGATTATAGGGCAGTGTGGAGTCAAGATAATCCAGTGCAAAGCAGATAATATAAGATTATAAATGGGTTATATAGCTGTGTGGAAGGGCCTTGAGTCGACACTGCCATATAAACCAGTGCAAATTAAATAATCTGTGGAAGAGGTTTAAGTGAGGCCTAAATCTGCCTGTCCCCTGGGCTGAGTAGGTTGCTAGGAGACCAAGTGGACGGAGCTTAGCCTTCTAACTGGCAGCAATTGGATAAAAACAATTATTTCTCTCCATCTAATTAGGACTTTTTCTTTTCTTTTTGTTGTATCAACCTAGAAGCGTGGATGATGGGTTGTGTTGTCAAATTTCGAGGTTGGGGCCCCGTAGTTTTGTTGTTTTGTCTGCTGCCGTGATTCCATCACTCTTTTATCTTTTATATATCTATATATATAAAAGGGTAATGAAATTTCTGCCTAGGACAAAACAAAACTACACATCCCAGAAACACTAAACTTGGCAGCACAACCCCTCATCCATGCCTCTACGTTCATACAACAAAAAGAAAAGAAAAATAAAGTCCTAATTAGAGGGAGAGGAATAATTGTTTTTATCCAATTGCTGCCAGTTAGAAGGCTGAGCTCCGCCCACTTGGTCTCCCAGCAACCCACTCAGCCCAGGGGACAGGCAGAGTTAGGCCTCACTTAGGCCTCTTCCCCACTGCCTATAAAATACAGATTATCAGATTTGAACTGGATTATATGGCACTGTAGACTCAAGGCCCTTCCACACAGCTATATAACCCATTTATAATCTTATATTATCTGTTTTGAACTGAATTATCTTGACTCCACGCTGCCATATAATCCACTTCAGTGTGCAGTCGGACACAACTGGACTTAATGTCAGGAGAAAACCTTTACCCTTTACCTTAACTACCACTAATTCCTCAATACTTTATTTCCCATACCACCATACTTCGCCACAGCAACGCGTGGCCGGGCACAGCTAGTATTATATATTTAGAAAGAAGATAGAAGATATGTATATATGTGTATATGTATGTATGCATACATATATTGTGTGTGTGTATGTATGCACACATGCATATATACATATATACAAAATAATTTACAATAATATATAATATTTTAATATATATTTATATGCATATAATATTAATAATATTATTTTATAATACAATATAATACTAATAATACAATATAATAATATCAATTATACATTACTAGCTGTGCCCGGCCACGCGTTGCTGTGGCGTTGTCTGGTGGTGTTGGTGAGAAATTGTTGAGGTAGTGGTGATATTGAATGTCTGTTGGCTGGGCACAGCTAGTAAGATTATAAATGGGTTATATAGATGTGGAAGGGCCTTGAGTTTACACTGCCATATAATCCAGTTAAAATCTGATAATCTGTGGAAGAGGCCTAAGTGAGGCCTAACTCTGCCTGTGCCCTGGGGGCTGAGTTGGTTGCTAGGAGACCAAGTGGGTGAAGCTTAGCCTTCAAACTGGCAGCAATTGGATAAAAACTATTATTCCTCTCACTATAATTAGGACTTTATTTTTCTTTTCTTTTTGTTGTATCAACCTAGAGCCGTGAATGATGGATTGTGTTGTCAAATTTTGAGGTTGGGGGGCCTGTAGTTTTGTTGTTTTGTCCGCTGCCCTGATGCCATCACTCTTTTATATATATAGATATATTACAGTAGAGTCTCACTTATCCAACATAAACGGGCCAGCAGAATGTTGGATAAGCGAATATGTTGGATAATAAGGAGAGATTAAGGAGAAGCCTATTAAACATCAAATTAGGTTATGATTTTACAAATTAAGCACCAAAACATCATGTTATACAACAAATCAGGCAGAAAAAGTAGTTCAATACACAGTAATGCTACGTAGTAATTACTGTATTTACGAATTTCGCACCAAAATATCATGATATATTGAAAACATTGACTACAAAAATGCGTTGGATAATCCAGAACGTTGGATAAGCGAGTGTTGGATAAGTGAGATTCGATTGTACATGTAATATTATTAATAATATTACAATATATAGATATAGTACAATATGGCAATTTATTGCCAGTATTGTGCTATGCTAATAATATAATATTGTATGTAAATTTAATTTGTAAGCCGCTCTGAGTCCCCTTCGGAGTGAGAAGGGCGGGATATAAATGTATTAAATAAATAAATAAGTGCTGATTGCGACCTATAAAGCCCTAGATGGCTCAGGTCCAGGCTATTTGTCTGGTCGCATCACCTTGTACGAACCTGCCTGGGCTCTGAGGCCTTCAGAAGAAGCCCTTCTCTCGGTCCCACCTCCATCTCAAGCTCAGCTGGTGGGAACGAGAGAGCAAGCCTTCCTTCTCATTGGCTGCCCCTCGAATCTGGAACTCCTTTCTTTCCAGGGAAGCCAGAATGGCCCCTTCTCTGTTGTCCTTCTGGTGGTAAGCTAAAACCTTTTAATTCAGACAGGCTTTTAAAGGAGAAAGTTTTAAAGATCAAGTCAGGGAATGATGTTGTTTTAGCTTTAAATACATTTTAATTGGTTTTATGGATTTTAACTATTAATTTTTAATCCCATTGATATTCAATTCTGATTTAATGTTTGTGTATTTGTGGATTTTAATTTGTATGGAAATGCTTTTAATGTAAGCTGCTTTGAGTCTCCTTTATGGATAGAAAAGTGGAGTATAAGTAAACATAAACAAAAATGTAAACAGAAGAAGAAGAAGAAGAAGAAGAAGAAGAAGAAGAAGAGGAGGAGGAGGAGGAGGAGGAGGAGGAGGAGGAGCAGCAGCAGCAGCAGCAGGAGCAGGAGCAGGAGCAGGAGGAGGAGGAGATTTTGAAGTTTTTTCTCTTTGCATTATGAAAAACCACTCCCAAAATATATTTTTCTACACCCCATCCCCAAACTCCTGGTGCAATACTCTCTCCTAAACAAGGTTCACAAATAATCACAAGTATCCAACTACTTGCTTGCTCACTAGCAGATGCAACTGGAAAGCTAATCATGCAGGCATGAACAGTCTTAATAGCGATACACCAAGGCTAGAAGAAATTGTCAATAGGTAATTATCAATACATCTTAAAGCAGAAAACAGTAGGGTGTGTGTGTGTGTCAAAGAGAGAGAGACAGCAAGAGAGATAAGCAAATCATCTGTGTGTCCCTTTCTCACGTAAGAGGCATCCTCCTCATCACTGCCTTCATTAGTTACAAAAATTATCAAGGAGCTCTCCAGCCAAGAAAAGAATATGAGCTGCCCATCACTAAACAATGATTGGTGTTTAGAAAATGATCCTGAACCTGGAGCCTCAAGAAAGTGACCACCAAAGTAAGCAGAAAAAATGAGGAATCCTAGTAATTGAAAGGAGGGCAGTGTTTCAAATTCCACACAAAGGTAAAAGCCGGAGGACATTTGATCTTCCTGCCTTTGTCTGTACTCCACTTCTTCCTTGCAGCTCAACAAATTCTTGGGGAGAGGGGAATAAATTCAGCCCCTATTGGACAATGTCCCAAGGACAGCTAGTAGGCAAACTCCTTTCAATTAACTTGGAATCAATTATTCATTAAAGTACACCTCAAAATAGCACAGAACATGATCACTAGTCAGAGGATCCTGTGCCCTTCCTTAGACCTTTGGGATCCAAGTGCAGAAATAATGTGTAAAGATGCAGGACTTTGCCAACACCTAAGAAAGTAAAGAAATGCCACATTCCCCATAAGGTATCCATATATGAAAACACTGATACCCTAATTTGGAGGCTCTCCATGACAACTTTGGCAAAATCAACCAGCTCACTAGGCTGAATGTCTGGGTTATGGTGGGGAAAACGTTTGGGTGGTGTAGAGGAAACGCTGCATCTGATGAATTTTTCTTTTTTTCTTGTTCATTCCCATCTTTGATGAAGAATATGATTAAGAAAAGAAGAGATGCAGAACATTAAAGAGGAAAAGGACAGGAGAAGCAACAGCCACAAGGGGAATTCCAATGGGGACAACTACAGATTTCCTTGGATTCATAATGTGCCCTCCAACTAAAGGCACATATGCATCAACACTGAAGTATAATTGGCAGGTCACTATCACAGACATCTGGATGGGTCTTGCCACCATCACTTGGTGTATGCTGATCTATCCTCCTTTATTTTTTTCACCCAACATTTCCATATGCTAGGCTCCACCTACAGTAGGATAGGAGTGGCCTGTACACCAAGGATGTGAGGGGAAGGGACTCTGCTAAAGGGCTGAACCCGACTACTCCACCACCATACACATGGAAGACAACAGGAAACTTACTTTGGAAACTAGCAACAGAGAGATCTCCTGGACCCAAGAAATAGAGAAACAAACAAACAAAGAAACATTAAATATAGATACAAGTGTTCTTAGACAGGCTGAAAAGGTGCTACTGCTGCCACCTTCTGCTGGGATGTGAAATTGGCCATTTCTCCTCCATTATACCATCACTCCAAAAGCCCATGGGTCTGGTTAATAACTCACTACCCACTAAGTGGCTCAGAAGAAAAGGACTTCTCAGAAAACAGAGCCTCCAATATCTCAAAAGTCCAGGTCAACTCAAAAAGAAAGCTCGTGGCAACAGATCCAGAATTTTTTCTCTATCAGAAAAAAAGCTCTCAGGCACATAGCTAGTACGTCTTACAATAATGGAAGAACTGTGGCATAATTTCTGAGATTAGCTAGGAAGAGAAATCAAAGTTCCCCCTACAGTTTGTCACAAGAGTCACTCATAACTCTTTATTATGCCCAGTAAAGATGTCTTGAGTACGATTTTAATGCTGGATTTCTAAATGGGTAAATATGAGGGACAAATGCTCCAGAATAAGATTGGGGTACTCCTATTCTTTAGAGAAATTAGACGAACTATTGAACACTACTGACGATATAACAGATGGATACACAGGAGAGTCTGACACCCCAAGAGAGTCTGCTTAGTTTAATATAGGTACAGTAGAGTCTCACTTATCCAACATAAACGGGCCGGGAGAACGTTGGATAAGTGAATATGTTGGATAATAAGGAGGGATTAAGGAAAAGCCTATTAAACATCAAATTAGGTTATGATTTTACAAATTAAGCACCAAAACATGTTATACCACAAATTTGACAGAAAAAGTAGTTCAATACACAGTCATGCTATGTTATGATTGAGCCTCATGGCTCTGTTACTGACAGACGTGGGCGTAAGACTCCTCGAGAGTCAGATACTCTCGAGGAGCGAGAGAGAAAAAGACTGCGAGACATATTTGCAGCACCATCTGACGAGGAGTCTTTCGAAGGGTTTACGGAGAGAATGGAGGAGGGGCTGGTTAGCTCAGAGGAGGATGAGATGGATTGGACTCGGGTAAGGGAGGAAGTGGGTGCCACTGGCCATGATGGGACAGAAGATGAATGGGGACCTTCAGGATTAGACCCATGGTTTAGCTGGAGGGATGGGACGGGATCCACAGCTGGAGATGCTGTTGGGCGTAGTCAGAGGTGTTCCAGCTCTGACGAGGAAAGTGATGAGGAAACGCCCGGGTTAAGGAGGACAGCTGACAGTGATGAAGATTTGTAACTGGCATAAAATGGGGCTTGAGAGCAATTGCAAATTGCGTTGGGCAAGGTAATCTGGGCAAACGCTTGGGATCCGTGTGTGTGTGGGACGCTTCCCTGAAGACTTGTGTGCTTTCCTGTGCTGTGACGTAAGTTGATTGGAATCCAGGGTCAGACGGCGGGAGGGATTGTGTGGGCATTTGTTTGTGCAAACCTGTGCTTACTCTTATTAGCTTGACCTTCCGTCGTCTTCTTGACGGACGCCATCTCCTGCTTTGAGAACTCGGACTGAACTGACCACGGCTTGTCTTCCCCCCTTCTTGGACTTGGAAAAACTACAAACGTCTGCTTCTGGCTTTGATCTACGGAACGGAACTGGTCTACTCAACTGCTACAATCCTTGGCTGATTTACTCGTGTTGGAGATCCTGTCTGCTGTGTGTGTGGGGGAGCGACGCAAGTTACTCTAAGCACAGTGTTGGCAGCAGAGAGGAATCTGCTGCCAATTAGTTGCATTCTTTGTATCTTTTGTTCCTTGGCTTTCGTTTCGTTTATACCCAGGCTGAAGCAAGCAGTTTGTTTTTACCCGGATTAAACTCCGGTTTAATCCGGTTTATCTTTTGAACATTTACTTTTGCCCCTTTTTGCTCCTAAAGGCAAAAACTGCCTGGCCCTTGTGTTTTACGGGCATTTTTGAGTTCTGTAATCTAATAAACTCTGTTACTTTGAATCTTGTGGCGTTCTGTCCTTGACAGATTGCCCAACGCCCATAAAAAGTTTATTGCAGCAATAAACCCGTCAGGAAGACGATGGATGAGTTAAGGGCCAAAGTAGACCAATTGCAAACGGCTTTTACCGTTATCCAAACAGCTCAGGCTGTGAAAGGACATGTTTTGACTCCTGAACGCTTTGACGGAACCAGGTGCAAGTTGCCAACCTTTTTGGCACAAGTGGAGCTTTATTTTTCTCAGCTCAGTGCTCATGCTTTTCCTACAGACACTAGCAAGGTGGCCTTTATTTTGAGTTTGTTGACCGGTCCCGCAGGACAATGGGCCACTAATTTAATTTTGGGAAATGACCCAGTCAAGGACAATTTGAATAATTTCAAAAAGTTGTTAACTGATACTTTTGGGGATCCTCTCCGCACGGAGAACGCTGGGTGGGCTCTGTATCGTTTGAAACAGGGAAAGGGGACTGTTTTGGATTACTTAAATAAGTTTAACCTGTATCGCCACCAGCTGGATTGGGGGGAAAATGCATTCATGCTTTTATTTACTGCCGGGTTAAGTGATATGCTCCAGGATGAATTAGCACGCTTGGAGCCGGCTGAAAGCTGGGACGCCTTAGTAGCTAAGGTGCTGCGTTTAGACGCAAGGTTCGAGGCTCGTAAACACTCAAAAGCAATGTGTGCGCCACCCATGCATGTAACCAGGGCACCTGTGGTGATGGGGGAAGAGCCCATGGAGCTTGGGGTCTTTAAAAAGCTGTCTACAGAGGAAAAGAGCCGTAGGAGGCAGCTGGGCTTGTGTTTGTACTGTGGGAATGCTGGGCATTTTGCCAAAAATTGTAATGTGAAACCTTCCCAGCTTTCGGGAAAAGGCCAGCCCTAGTGCGACGTGAGTCCAACGCACTAGGGCTCCTCAAGCAGTCAACTGAGGGGAGGAAGCATGTTTTCGTACCCATTACATTATCTGTTGGGGGAAGGGAACTTGTTTCTACTTTGGCACTGCTGGACTCAGGGGCTACGGTCTCCTATGTAGATATTGAGTTTGCTAAGAAGCATGGCATTCCTAGAGTGCGCAAGGCATGCGACGTGTGGGTGGAAGGAGCAGATGGGAGACTGCTGGAGACTGGGGTGGTTAACCATGAAACCTCAGCAGTAACGTGGGAGGTGCAGGGAGTAACGGGAACGTTTGTGTGGGATATTACGAGCTTGCCTAGATATGATGTGATCCTGGGGATGGATTGGCTAGCTGTAGTAAACCCACATGTAGATTGGGCAACACGTAAAGTGATCTTAAAGAGGCAGGATTGTTGCACTCTAAATGTTACTCATTCTGATATGGAGGGAGTGCCTGCTGAGTATGGGGAGTTCTCTGATGTATTTTGTAAAAGAGAAGCGGACAAATTACCACCGCACAGGCCATATGATTGCGCCATCAAGTTGGCAGAAGGTGCGAAACTGCCAGCAGGGAGGCTGTATGCCTTGACTGTACCGGAAAGGCAAGCTTTGCGGGAGTTTCTAGATGAAAATTTAGCCAAGGGGTTTATTCGCCCATCTAGTTCTCCAACTGCGGCACCGGTATTCTTTGTAGCCAAAAAGACTGGGGAACTTAGGTTGGTCTGCGATTATCGGATCCTAAACAAATACACCATTCGGGATAGGTACCCGCTGCCTTTAATCTCGGAACTGTTATCAAGGGTGCAAGGGGCTAAGGTCTTTACCAAGCTTGACCTGCGGGGGGCCTATAACTTAATCCGTATACGGGAAGGGGATGAATGGAAGACGGCATTTAACACGTGTTTCGGATGCCACGAGTTCCGAGTCATGCCTTTTGGGCTTTGTAATGCTCCTGCGGTATTTCAGAGGTTCATGAACGATGTGTTCAGGGACCTAATTGACCAATTTTTAGTGATTTATTTGGATGATATCTTGATTTTTTCTAAGGACGAGAAAGAACATCGTCAACATGTCAAGCAGGTTCTGCACCGACTGCGGGCTAATGGGCTTTTCGCCAAGGCTTCCAAGTGCGTCTTTCATGTGCCTGAAGTGGAGTTCCTAGGTCATGTAGTGTCAGGTAGGGAACTTAAAATGGACCCACATAAGGTTGACGCCGTCAACTCATGGCAGGAGCTGAAGACTAAGAAGGATGTACAAAGGTTCTTGGGTTTCGCTAATTACTACCGGGAGTTTATTCCGAATTTTGCAAAGCTCACGGTACCTTTGACGCAGCTTCTGCGCAAGAAACAGCCATTTGTGTGGGGGCGGGAAGCTCACGAGGCGTTTCTACAACTAAAGTCTAGTTTTCAATCGGACAACATACTAACCCATCCTGATGTTGACAGACCGTTCGTGGTAGAAGCGGACGCTTCTAGCTACGCGTTGGGGGCTGTATTGTCTCAGAAGGATTCCTCAGGGACCTTGCGTCCCTGTGGATTTTACTCGCGGCAACTAACACCCTTCGAGCAGAACTATACCATATGGGAGAAGGAGTTGTTGGCGATTAAGGTGGCGTTTGAGGTGTGGCGGCACTGGCTTGAAGGGGCACGGCACCAGATCGTGGTCAGATCTGATCACAAGAACTTAGAGCACTTGCAAACAGCAAAGAAGTTAAACCAGCGTCAAATCCGCTGGGCTTTGTTTTTCTCCAGGTTTAACTTCAAGGTGCAGTTCGTGGAGGGGAAGGCAAACTTGCGGGCCGATGCTTTATCCCGCAAGCCGGAATTTAAGACCAATGAGCAGGTAGTATGTCAGACCATCTTGCCTACTGCCTCTCTGTGTGTTGTAGATAATGAGCTTGGGTTACATGACCAGATCCTTGAGGCTCAGAAGGATGATGTATGGACACAGGAGCAACTGATGCTGCTCTCTGCAGGTAACCGTACCATACTGCCGCATCTTCAGGATCAAGACGGGGTATTGGTGCGTAGGGGGCAGGTTTACGTACCAGTAGGGACCCTCAGGTTGGAGGTGATTAGAGCCCACCATGACGAACCCATGGCTGGGCACTTTGGCAGGTTCAAGACCGTACAGCTTATCACCAGGAGCTACTGGTGGCCAAAGATGCGGCAAGACATTCTGCGCTTTTGTGACAGCTGCGCCGTTTGTCAGCAGAGTAAGACGCCTGTTGGGCGCCCTAGAGGGTTGTTATCGTCTTTACCTGTTCCGGAGAGGCCATGGCAAATCATTTCCATGGATTTTATTTCAGATTTGCCTAAGTCTGGGGGTTATACTTGTATTTGGGTGGTGGTGGATTTATTTAGTAAACTGGCTCATTTTATTCCTTGTTCAACCATTCCGGCGGCCCCTACGTTGGCCTTACTATTTACAAAGCACATCTATCGTTTGCACGGAGCACCCGAGGTGATTATTTCAGATAGGGCTCCGCAATTTGTGTCACGCTTTTGGAAACACTTCCATGAGTGTTTGGGGACTAAGTTAAACGTGTCTTCAGCTTTCCATCCGCAAACGGATGGACAGTCGGAACGGGTTAATGGGCTCTTAGAGCAGTATCTGCGTTGTTTTTGTTTAGATCAACCCACGGCTTGGGTAAAGTGGTTACCGGTGGCGGAATTTGCTTACAACAATGCGGTGCACACGTCTAGTCAGCATACGCCATTTGAGCTAACTTATGGTTTTCACCCACGGGGAGGTGTGGCGCCGTCGACCAATGTGGTCTCTTCGGACCCTGTGTACCGCTCTTCGGAAATGGCTGCATTGCATGATGTTGCCCGTCGCTTACTGTTGGAAGCTAAGGCAACGCAGAAGACTCAGGCTGACCGCCACAGGCAGGCAGGGGAGGAGTTGGAAGAAGGGGATTTGGTGTGGTTATCTTCCAAACATATTAAACAGGCTGGGGGAAAGTTTGCGCCTCGGTATTTGGGTCCCTTTCCTATCGTTAAAAAGATTTCTTCTGTTGCGTTTCGTTTGCGTTTACCGTCTAGTTTAAAGGTCCATCCAGTCTTTCATCGTTCGCTGTTGAAACTTGATACCTCTAGTCGTCGTGGTGCTATAGCGGAGGGTATCACTGCCACTTCTCCGCCATCGGGGGAGGAGGCCTTTGTGAGAGGGGATAGTGTTATGATTGAGCCTCATGGCTCTGTTACTGACAGACGTGGGCGTAAGACTCCTCGAGAGTCAGATACTCTCGAGGAGCGAGAGAGAAAAAGACTGCGAGACATATTTGCAGCACCATCTGACGAGGAGTCTTTCGAAGGGTTTACGGAGAGAATGGAGGAGGGGCTGGTTAGCTCAGAGGAGGATGAGATGGATTGGACTCGGGTAAGGGAGGAAGTGGGTGCCACTGGCCATGATGGGACAGAAGATGAATGGGGACCTTCAGGATTAGACCCATGGTTTAGCTGGAGGGATGGGACGGGATCCACAGCTGGAGATGCTGTTGGGCGTAGTCAGAGGTGTTCCAGCTCTGACGAGGAAAGTGATGAGGAAACGCCCGGGTTAAGGAGGACAGCTGACAGTGATGAAGATTTGTAACTGGCATAAAATGGGGCTTGAGAGCAATTGCAAATTGCGTTGGGCAAGGTAATCTGGGCAAACGCTTGGGATCCGTGTGTGTGTGGGACGCTTCCCTGAAGACTTGTGTGCTTTCCTGTGCTGTGACGTAAGTTGATTGGAATCCAGGGTCAGACGGCGGGAGGGATTGTGTGGGCATTTGTTTGTGCAAACCTGTGCTTACTCTTATTAGCTTGACCTTCCGTCGTCTTCTTGACGGACGCCATCTCCTGCTTTGAGAACTCGGACTGAACTGACCACGGCTTGTCTTCCCCCCTTCTTGGACTTGGAAAAACTACAAACGTCTGCTTCTGGCTTTGATCTACGGAACGGAACTGGTCTACTCAACTGCTACAATCCTTGGCTGATTTACTCGTGTTGGAGATCCTGTCTGCTGTGTGTGTGGGGGAGCGACGCAAGTTACTCTAAGCACAGTGTTGGCAGCAGAGAGGAATCTGCTGCCAATTAGTTGCATTCTTTGTATCTTTTGTTCCTTGGCTTTCGTTTCGTTTATACCCAGGCTGAAGCAAGCAGTTTGTTTTTACCCGGATTAAACTCCGGTTTAATCCGGTTTATCTTTTGAACATTTACTTTTGCCCCTTTTTGCTCCTAAAGGCAAAAACTGCCTGGCCCTTGTGTTTTACGGGCATTTTTGAGTTCTGTAATCTAATAAACTCTGTTACTTTGAATCTTGTGGCGTTCTGTCCTTGACATGCTATGTAGTAATTACTGTATTTACGAATTTAGCACCAAAATATCACAATGTATTGAAAACATTGACTACAAAAATGCATTGGATAATCCAGAACGTTGAATAAGTGAGTGTTGGATAAGTGAGACTCTACTGTATGTCCCCCCAAGCGGGAATTTATTTACCAAACATAACACCAAATTTTGTATTTACTGTGTCTTTGGGGATCCTTTCAGACTTCCTACTCATGCTTGCTTTGGCCTTAGTAACATACCCTATGTTACTAAAAATTATGGTATCTCCATAAACTTTACAAACCTCATCTGCTTATCCTTACATCAGAGCAAATACAGTAATAACCTACTTGGGGTGGGGAGGAAACACAACAATCATCTTATTTTTTTAAAGGCTTGGGCCCAATATAGAAAAGAGTTTGAGAATGTGTCAACTCTTTGCCATGTACAAGCTGTCAGGGAAGGCAATATAACCATATTAATTTCTATAAGGAGTTTACTGATGCGCCAGCAAACGGAACGAGATGGAGAGCATGACACTTCAGTATCTCTTCCTTCTGCTGCCAGAGCTAATAGCTGACTAGATTAGGCATGCCCAGATATGGCACTACATTTACCTATGTACAGGCAGTCCCCGAGTTACAAATATCTGACTTACAAATGACTCATAGTTAAGAAGGGGTGGGTGAGACAACAGAAAGTGAAAGAAATATACCACTAGGAAGCGAAATTCACTCCTGAAAGAGTTCTAATGGGAAAGACCCACTGAAGCTTTATCCCCAGTCCTTGTTTCCAAAACAAACCAATTTTTTCAAAATCCAATTACCACAGGGACAGAAAGTGGGGAGAAATCTTCTGAACAGGGGCACAAACAGCAAAACAAACATCGTAGGGGTGTTAACCCTTCCCTATGACATCCAAAGCTTCTATCTATCTATATCTGGAGTTACACTTAAAAATGTACCTGTTCTGACTTACAAACAAATTCAACTTAAGAACAAACCTACAAAACCTCTTGTGCTTGTAACTTGGGGACTGCCTGTAATAAATAACTAAGCGCATTTTCACACTCCCTCTGCCCTACTCACTCTGCAAGCTGGGGAGGTTTGCATCCTCTGGCTTGGTTTTCAGCAGATGAGGAAGCCGTGTGTACCTGTATCCAAATCCACAACCCTACAAGAGAAAGGGAGAAAGGTGGAAGAAAGATCCTTAGAATGCAGATTATCTCCCACTGCAACACCACGATTTTCCCACCAGAAGGAGGTAATAAACCTTCAAACAGTAAAGCTAAAGGATTCAGGTAGAGGACAGCCACTGATTCTAAAACCAAGCTAAAATTTTCACCTAAAATGGAGTTCTTCCCTTGCTTAATATATTGCAAATAATTTGTTATCAATAAAAATTACTTTGAAAAAAAAGAGGACAAGGGAAGAATGTGTTCTTACTCGCCACAGTCGTACAAGGATCCAGTTCGTCTGGGCCCAGGGTCTTTGCTCATAGGGGGCCAGGAGGTTTCTCATCATGGATATACGTCTGCCAGAATAAAACAAACTGGTCAGTTCTACTGAAAGGGGCAGATGCCTTGGAAAAAGAGGAAACCCAAGGCAGAATGTTTACGGAAGAAGTAGAAGCACAATGTGAGGAGACAAGAGAAAAGTAATTTCAACATGCATACTGAAGGGAACTGTAAGTACAGAAAGCATTCCTAATCTGGGAAATAGAATTAAGTGTGCTTCTCTTGATACACATATTATTCAGGGAAGGATGAATCAAGAACTTACTGATCTTCTGGAATCCTCTCTACAGCACGAAGTGAGTGCGGGTAGCAAACATAGCTGGCCAATGCCTGCATTAGGGAGTCTCTGATGTCTGAATAGGGAAATAGATTGAACTTTAATGAAACAACAGATGCAACAATAAGAACAATTTCAAGAAAAATACACTAGGGGCTATAATGCATTTGTTCACTGAAATGTTGGGATGTAGAGAAAAGACCAAGATACGAGAAACCAAGATAAAGAGATTGCTGTCAATCCTTGAAATAATCAATTTCTTCCTTGCTAAACTGTGGTATTAAAACAATTACAAGGACAAGCTCTGGAACAGGAAATCAGAGAAGAATCAACAAGCCATAAGTCAGACTCTTCTTTTTACCCAACCTGGCTCCAAACTGCACATAGTCAAACTTCACCTTCGAAAAATAAAAGCTGCCTTACCAGTTCCCACAATCCTGGAGTCAGCAAAGTGTTTGGCTAAAATGGCAGCAAGGTGTGTCAAAGTCTCTTCATAGCCTGAAAACAAAGCATTCTGGGCTGTTAGATCACAAAACAAACATATTCTGCAGAATACAAAATCCACCAATCACAGCCTAAAACAGTTTGGGAATCTGCTATCTTGTTTAATTCTCAGGTTTAAGATGCAAAAACATGAATGGAGTACTGTTTCCCTGAGCTTGGAGGTCAACCTAGAATCCAGCTCAAAATGTGAAGAAACCAGGAGAGGCAGTCCGTACAACAGGTTTTAATGCTGTGACTTTGTACTCAGTACATATTACAAAAATGGGAATGTCTTCAAATTCAACAGATTATGCCTCATAACTGGACACATATGCATAACTGGAGACATAGCAAAGATTAAATATAATAGTTGCTGTTTTATCTTTCAATGCGTTTTTAATTGTCAAGTACTAACCTAAAATAAGAAGCCATACTGATTTATGCATGTAATGAAGTTTTCTTTAGATCTTGGAAAAGATCTAGCACACTGCCTCTGCTATAATAAAAATTGTGGGGCACAGAGTAATATTTTAAGGAAAAAAATCCTGCACAGCAATAGGTAACCCCTTAACTTTTATATATTTATGTAACATTTATTCCACATTAACAATAGAAAAAGAATCACATAGACCTCCAGGAATAATGCTAGATTGATTCCATTCTTTGAGGCGGCCTGGCTGCGACATACAAATTATCAGTTGAATGGGAACTTGGTATCTGCTGGTTTGGTTCCATGACATCCACACCCTCAGATACCAGAGTCCCATTATATAGAACTAGCTGTGCCCGGCCACGCGTTGCTGTGGTGAAGTATGGTGGTATGGGAAACAAAGTATTGAGGAATTGGTGGTAGTTAAGGTAAAGGGTAAAGATTTTCCCCTGACATTAAGTCCAGTTGTGTCTGACTCTGGGGGTTGGTGCTCATCTCCATTTCTAAGCCAAACAGCCGGTGTTGTCCTTAGACTCCTCCAAGTTCATGTGGGATGACTGCATGGAACGCCGTTACCTTCCCGCCGGAGCAATACTTCTTGATGCACTCACATTTGCATGTTTTCGAGCTTCTGGGTTGGCAGAAGCTGGGGCTAACAGTGGGGGCTCTCTCTGCTCCCCCAATTCAAACCTGCGGCCTTTTGGTCCAGAAGTTCAGCAGCTCAGCGCTTTAACACGCTGTGCCATCAGGGGATATTATTTCCTAAAGGTTGCACCAACTGTACAGCTAAAGTGCTTCACATCACATGTGAGGCAAGATCAGAAAGTGTTGTATATTTTTGAAAAATATCATTTCCTTTCTAACTCCTTCTTCCAAAAATGTTGATATATCCTTCCTCCTGGTTTGTTACATGTAAATAATCTGTTATGTTAAGAAATTACAGGGTAACATATCTCAGACAACAAATGCAGAAATATGTTTAGGATTGGTAGATATGTAGCCAGGCAGTGGAGTAGTTCATCAACCCCAAGCTGCAGAATGAAGCAATTTGTGTTGAATGAGCACTAGCATTATCAAGTTTAGGAGCTTGGAATCCCTTGTGTAGCTTTCTGCATGCAAAGAGAAGGATACTGCTGTGGAAATACTGGAAGTGCTGAGAATGGGATACTATCTCCAAAAAAAAAAGGCAGTTTGGCTAGTGTGGCTAAATCCAAAATTAGTCAGAACCTTTTCTCTTGGGCATTGCATTATACCTGGAAAATTAAAAACAGCCCTACTTAAAGACCTTCTCCTTCTCACCTGGAAGCTCCTCCATGCTGTTGACTGGACTGAAATAGTTCTTGAGAGCACTGTATGTATTCATAGCCACACTTAAATAAAATTCAGGCATAAATGCAAAGAGTGAGCCAACTCTGTCTCCATGCTCAATAGTGCGGATGCACACCCGTAGCAGCCAGTATATGTCCTGCATCTTTTCCTATAAAAATAACTCATAGTTAATTTGTACTTCAAACTGGAAAAAAGGAGAAGCATTAGTAAAAGATTAGATCAGAGCTGGGCTGTATTTAACATGGTAGCCATACATAACTTGCAATTTCATAGACATAAAGAGAGCAGGCAAGTAGCAGAAGCATGAATTATTCCATCCCTTCTCCTTTCACATGCTCATTTTTGTGCTAGCCACAGAAGAAAGTCTCCTCCTCTAAAGGAGACTTTAGTGATGGTGGTGGTGGTAGTGAGTGGTGAAGTGACCTATGCATTCATCCATCAATCCTTTTGATTGAGTTTTCATTTTTAAAAATGAAATGGAAATTCAACTACTATTATCTAAGTAGGTTAATAACTTTAATAGGCTTATTTACAAAACTAGATAAGAATAAATGCTACTGTGAAATAAAAGAAAAAAGGTTCAAAGCTACTATCCTATATCAGGGTTGGAGAAAGTATGGCTATTTTTCAGTTCCCCAAATGTTTGAGTTTCACCCTAGATTTCCAACCTAAAGTAGAATTATTTCAATCCTCTGGGGGCACTGATGCCATTTCACTGCATTTTCAGACATTTCCCCCATCCTCTTATCATTTCTGGGCTCCATCTGAGGGAGGGTAGGTCCAGAAGAGGTAAAAATAGATGATGCAGCCCTACAGAATCATTTGGGAAGGCTGTACAATCCCCTTCCTTGCCAGCAGTTGCCTACTCCATGCCCTTGTAAAATAGTTTATTTTTTATTATAGAACAAAAAACAGTGCTGAAATTAATGATTTCTCTGCATTGGTGTTGAGGTTTTGTTGAAAGTCAGCAATGAGTTTTCTTTCTACAATAAAAAATAAACCTTGCTGAGCTGCTTTAAGAGAATAACAAGACATAGGAAGCAACAGTCTACTCAGCACTAGTTAAGTCAGACCTGGAATCTTTTAAACAAAGCATGTATATTTTGCATTCATCTCTACAGTACTACCTCTTACCTTTGAATAAATAGTAACATTGATCCAAGCCAGCCGGCGACTCAAGTGATTAAGCTTCTCAGAGAAAACCTTCTGGCTTTTCAGCAGTTCTTCACAGATATCTATTCTCTAAAATTGGGAACAGAAAAAAATGAAGAACAATGTTACACACATTTCTCTCCTTTCTGAAACCCATATGCTGCAAGCTTTCCAATTTCATAAAGATGTAGTCATATTTAGAAGGTGTCATGTTATTTTAAAGAAAAATACACACTGCTATCACTACACTGAGATCAGAAATACTATACATCACAAGCAAAATGTGGCTAACTACATTAAACACAACTTTTTAAACCTGCAAGCATCCAGGGAAACTTAACAGGAAGCAGTTATACCACAACACATTAACTAAAAATCTGAGTATTGATTCTGGGAATATGGTGGAGACCTATTTGTTGAACTACTGTTTTTACACATTTACTTACCAGTGCAGCACACTGGGGGGAGAACATATGCAAATTTGTGACAATCTCTGATTTAAAAAATTAGATATGATGGAAAGTAACTTTTCATGAGTCTATGGATGTCATGTTAATTCTCAAATAAAAAGACAACCTGGTATTCCAGCCTCTGGTATATTACTGAGCCCAATAGGCTTCGTTTCAGAGGTTTTGCAGCAGCAGGAACTGAAAAAGGCTTGCAATTTAGAACTAAAATTGAGTTTATAAAAAGCAGAATTATTTATAATTACAGATAAGAGTCAACCTGCACAGAGCTTTGGTAACCTGGAAGCTCTTAGTTTAGCAGCATGTGATTTTCCAAGGTAGCACTTAAATAGCAGATAGGTATCATGGGAACAAACTGAGTTTGTCATAATTATAGAAGCACCCTATAAAACAATAATTTATTATACCCAAATGGATAGTAAGCCATCATTACATCTCAGAGATAGTCATCAGGATATTAGATTTAAGCTGTAAAAGCAGCGTACTGAACACCACCTGAGTGATTCTCAAGAAGTAATAAGGTAAGCACAGGGGCAGCATAGGCCTACTTTAAGGTAGGATGAATATAATATAGAAGTGGTTCTCAACCTGTGGGTCCTCAGATGTTTTGGCCTTCAAGTCCCAGAAATCCTAACAGCTGGTAAACTGGCTGGGATTTCTGGGAGTTGTAGGCCAAAATACCTGGGAACCCACAGGTTGAGAACCACTGTAATATAGGGATGCAAAGCAAATTTAGATGTTTTTTCCCGGAATCCTAGCAAGTATGAAGGAATGGATACATCAACAATTTTTTTAAATGAGTTGGAAAGACAGCTTCTTACCCTCTTTGGGCATCTGCTTATCTTTTCTTCAGTATCTTTCAATGCCATAGCATACTCATTTACATCATCAGAAACACCTACCATCTGAAATACAAACAAATGTCAGCAATGACAGCTTTTTAAAGCAAATTACTGCATTTATGGGTTATCTGCCAGGAAAATAGAATGCTTAACATGAACACAACACAAAAACTTTGCAAGGTCCAGTATTACAAGGAGTTTTCCTACAAATGTTTTGCTGTAGGAAACATGGCAACATCTAATAGAGGGCAGTAGCGGTGCAGCTGCAGCAGTTTCTAGATGACACAGCCGGACTGGATCCTTTCCAGTCTGGCTTCCGTGCGGGGCATGGGACAGAGACTGTATTGGTTTCCATCACAGATCATCTCCGATGCCAGCTTGGGCGGGGCGGTGTTGCTTGTGTTATTGGATCTCACAGCAGCATTTGACACAGTCGATCACAATCTTCTGACCCACCGCCTTGCCGTTGCTGGAGTTAGGGGGACAGCTTTAAATTGGCTGGCCTCCTTTCTTCACAACCGTGGACAGCGAGTGGAGAGGGGGGGCCTGGTCTCTGAGAGGTCCCCTCTACATTGTGGGGTTCCTCAGGGGGCCATTCTCTCCCCTCTGTTGTTTAACATCTATATGCGACCACTTGCTCAGCTGGTCCGAGATTTCGGGCTTGAGTGTTATCAATACGCTGACGACACTCAGCTTATGTTAAAGATGGAGGGCCAACCGGAGTCTGTACCCGACAGTTTTCATCAGTGCCTCGAGGCCATTATTGGATGGTTGCGTTCCAGTAGGTTGAGGGTGAATGCAGCAAAGACGGAGATCCTATGTCTGGGCCGACCAGGCAGTGGGGATATCCAGTTGCCAACCCTGGATGGCGAAGTGCTACGCCCGTCTTTACTGGTAAAGAGTCTGGGAGTCCTCTTGGACCCTTCATTGACGATGGAGGCCCAGGTCTCCGCCGTTACCAAAACTGCCTTTTTTCATCTTCGGCAGGCTAGACGGCTAGCCCCCTATCTGTCTAGGGACAACCTGGCTACAGTGATCCAGGCCACAGTCATCTCGAGACTGGATTACTGTAACGCCCTCTACATTGGCCTTCCTGTGTCGGTGATCCGGAAGCTCAAATTGGTGCAAAATGCAGCTGCCCGGCTCCTTGCTGGAGTCCCGATAAGATGCCACATAACACCAATCTTATGGCAGCTGCACTGGTTACCAATTGAGCACCGGATCACTTTCAAAGTGATGGTGCTTACCTTCAAGGCCTTACATGGTCTAGGGCCGATGTACCTGAGGGACCGCCTCACTCCCTACAAACCCCAGAGATCCCTCCGTTCTGAGGACCAAGACCTGTTGGAAGTCCCCAGTTTTAAGACCTTGCATCTAACAGCAACCAGACGCAGAGCCTTTTCAGCAGTGGCGCCATCTCTCTGGAACACCTTGCCACCTGAAATTCGTGCCTTGCGGGACTTGTTGGCCTTCCGTAGGGCATGTAAGACACACCTGTTTTGACAGGCTTTTGAGTTCTGTTGTTGATGTTTTAAAAGGTGCTTTTAGGATGTTTTTAAAGATATTTTTAAGATGTTTTTTAAAGATGTTTTTAAGATGTTTTTAAATTGTTGATTTTAGCCGGTTCTTGTAAGCCGCTCCGAGCCCTAGGGGAGTGGCGGCATATAAGTTTGAAAAATAAATAAATAAATAATAGCTTGAGGGAGAACTACACATGATAGTGACAGATCCAAGATCTTGGAAGTAGTACTTGCCAAACAGCAGTAGAAGCAACAGGCTAGAAAACAATTTCAAGGAACAGCAACACTTTCCCTTACTACAGTGTTTCCATTTGTAAACTTTTTATCGAAATTCACTCTCCTTTCATGTTCTTTTCCAATTTTGTGCTCCCCTCAGTGGGAGGAGGAGCAGACAAGGTCTAGCATCCAATCTCCAACCTGATGTTTCTCAACCGCAAATAAATATGCATGAATTGTTTTATGACTGCTCCAAAAAGATATATCTGTCCCCAGAACAAAAAAGCATAATGATTTGGCACAGCACTCCCTCTCCACCCTTTCTCCCCCAGTGTATTATGTTAGTAGGAGTTCTACATCTCAAGTTGTGAGAATGTGACACAATTATAAACTCCCCTGAAATGAATCCTGCTCACCTTACCAAGCTGCTGATGCACGCTGAGGTTGTACATCATGACTATCCCATCCAAGATTTCCAAAAGAGAGTTCTCAGTGATTTGTTGCTCTGGCTCTTCTGAAGGTTTCCCCAATAAAAGGCCCTCATTTCCATGGCTGCCTTCAACTGTCATGAAAATAGAAGAGAGTTTCTGAGCAAGCCACTACTGACAGAGTGAAGAAAATGGACGATGGTGGTGGTTTTTAATATCCATTTTGATATTCCCTCTCCTTTTTTGCCCCTAATGTCTCAATTTTACTATGATATTCTTTCATGATGTCTATTGCAAAGTCACATCTGGATAAAAAGCTATCTCAGATCAGAAGACTTTTAGATGTAACTAGTTTTGGTTCCAATAGATATCATTTATTGATTCACATTCTTCTGAACACACATTTATTCTGTCCTGCTTACCCTGCAAGGTTTATTTGAATAATTACATCATTTCCATATTCTCCCTGTACTTTTTTCAAATTATCTCAATCAACAACATATTTCTCAGTTTTGAAGAAGAAAACAGCTCTTTCTTGTTTAAATCATGTTCTTTACAAAGAATCCAGAAATGCTGTGAAATGAATTGGAAACACCTTCCTTCAGCGAGAAGGCTGAGCAGCAGAGCAAAATCAGTGGTGCAGAGAACATCTATGAAAACCTGCTTACGCTGCATTGGCTCTTAATATATTAATTCTAGATAACTATTGAGATGGTTGGTTCGCTTTATTTTATTTTAGCATATTTTTGCATCTTCTTTCTGTTAATGTAGGATTTGTGTATTAGTAGTGTTTAAATGAAATTTGTGTCTAGCATGTATTGCATCATCCAGGAAATGCTATAGTGTGTAAAGAGTTAATTTGGTAAGAAGCTGTATTGACCTTGGATATGTGGCTGGAGTCAGATAGGAGTGTCCAGACTACAAGTGTGTTTGTATATAGCTGATTGCATCAGATGAGATCGGTTTCTGCCTGCTGAGAAGATCTGTGCTGTTTGACTAGAGTGAGAGTCCTATGTCTATTGTCTGCAAGTCTGTTTGTTTGTTAAGTAAACTTTGTAAATACTTTTAACATCGTCTCTGACGTTCCTTCGTTCTGCGCTCCACTGACATCGTACTTCTGCTGCTATGCTGCGCGCATTACTCTGACACTTTCAAGCCTGGCCCCAGCATGTAGTACTCACTGTCTTCCTCTGTCCGTTGCTCCATATTCAGTGTACGGACTTTGACCTTCTCAAGGGCACCTGGCGACCTCCTCGGGGTCATAAGACTGACAGCTGCAGTACTGAGGAAACGGTTTGCTCGCCCCAAAGTGGGAGAACTGAGCCAGCTCGGCCGAGCTAAGGCCCCTCCAATTGCCAATGCAGCAGCTGGACGCTGAGAGGGAGAAAAATAAAAATAAACAGGCAAAGAATGTCAAGACACACACTGGAAGCTATTCAACTACATCATTTCTTTCTCTGAAGAACAAATAAAGCTGATTTAAACCATGTACCAATCTTTCTTGTTAGTTTAAGAAGTAAACCACAAATCCTACCATTCATAGGAAAATGTTTATGTTCTCTTCTCACTTGTCAGACCATATGAACAATTATAACGGGCCTTATAAAAGCAGGCATAGCTAAGAAAAGGCAAGTGATATTCTTATTAATATATTTCCACAAGGTAATTTGGTATTGTGCCCAAATGGGGTTTGTACAAACTCTGAGTCAAACTGAACTAACTGCTCTTGCATCAGTTGATGTGGAATCACTTTTTTAATAGGATTTAAATGTCAGCAACACCCAACTTCCTTTGAACACATACAAAGTGTTCTTATCGTAAAGAGTGGAAAACATCTTATCTAGGATATTGTACCAGACTCCAAAGATATTTGCACCTTTGTGGTTTTCACAATTCCTTAATAGATTCTCCTGCACAATGCTTAAATATTTCTAGTGCATGAGAATTCATCACCTCCACACAGTTCATTTAACTGTTGAACAGCATGCCTCATTAAGACATTTCTCCTAATACTGAAGTGAAATCTAATTTACTGAAATTTCCACATAGTGGTCTACTTCTGCACTTGATCTTCTTCGCACTAAACTTTTATTTGGCTATGTGCTCTATCAATACATTCATCCCTCCAGCAGTTTTGGCTTTTGCGGATTTAATTATTCATAGATTTGACCAGAGAGTTGTGCTGGAAAACCTAGATATTCCTAGACAGGTGTTCTCTCAGGCTAAAAAGAATTTTAAAAGGTTATATTGATTGAGATTAATATAATACAAATAGACAAGAAACACAATAAAAATAGCAAAGAAAATTGCCGTTTTTAATGGGGATCCTTTTAATCCCAGCAAATGTGGAGGGATGATCTTATATCTGTGGCTAAAGCAGCCTTGTAGCTTGTCCTTCCTTCATTATTTAGGTCTGGGGAGGGAAGACCAAAACAAAGGGGGGGAAATCTCTTGCACAAAGTATTGTCAAAGGCTTTCATGGCCAAAATCACTGGTTTGCTGTGAGTTTTTCGGGCTGTGTGGCCATGTTCCAGCAGCATTCTCTTCTAAGAGAAGAGATCCTGAAAAACTCACAGCAACCCAATCTCTTGCACAGTATTATTTTGTATCTTGTTTTAAAACACAATCAATTAAATCCCCACCTCATTAGGATTTGCAGGTAAATGTAGTAACAGCATTCCAGGCCATGGATATACAGTAGAGTCTCACTAATCCAAGCCTCGCTTATCCAAGCCTCTGGATAATCCAAGCCATTTTTGTAGTCAATGTTTTCAATATATCGTGATATTTTGGTGCTAAATTTGTAAATACAGTAATTACAACATAACATAACTGGGTATTGAATTACTTTTTCTGTCAAATTTGTTGTCTAACATGATGTTTTGGTGCTTAATTTGTAAAATCATAACCTAATTTGATGTTTAATAGGCTTTTCCTTAATCCCTCCTTATTATCCAAGATATTCGCTTATCCAAGCTTCTGCCGGCCCGTTTAGCTTGGATAAGTGAGACTCTACTGTATATGAAGAAAATACAACAGTAGCTAGTCTTACCATCTCCTCAAAACATTTTCTGAGTTAAGAAAATTATGTTCAAAGATCCCCCAAACAACCAAGGTGATCAAACTCTGTGTGACACACCACTAGTCAGTGCTGGCTGATTCTCCATCTCTCTGACAATCATTGTTTTTCCCAGATATTGTAAAACTATTTACAAATTTGCAACAATTTTTGTAGCAGGAGGGTTTTCTCACTCTTCATCATTCATTATTTGCAGAAAATAGAAGCGGCATAAAGGGTGAGGCTCATAGAAGCTCCAGATGAAGAAAGACAGACCTATCTCTGCTGCACTCCCCAGGCAAACAAGTGGGTATGAAGGTCAGGATTTTTCTGTCACTTTGCAGCATACTGGTTTTCTGTTTTCAGAAAACCTTGTCTGGTGAAGTTGTCCTCCCTCACCTCACATCAGCCACTACGGAGCAATAAGAGTGCCTCCAGTTCTTTCTCTCCTTTTCTAAATATTGTCACATTTCATGCAGAAAGCAGAAAAAGCACCAGTTAGAGTCTCATTTGCTGCTTCTGCAAATTCTGGTGAACCACAACCGCAGTCCTTGCCTCTTCTTCTAGTTGTCTGTGCATGACTGATAGGCAGTAGGATATTTAGGATAGGCAGTAGGATAAGACACAGATTATGAGAATCACAAATAATATATAATTATCAAACACAGTTTTTTAATATAAAAACAAGTTACTTTTTTCTTCATTTGGTCTTTATTAGAATCATAATGTTTAGTGGAATAGCAATGCCATTACTAAAACTACTAGCAATAAAGTGAGGTATTAATAAATATAATAATGATAATGTAGTAATAAATCCGGCTTTCAATTCAATCATCATATGTTTGGGCAGAGATGGCCAACTATATATGTATGCAGGGATGTGTGCGCGCTGACACTGCCTAATTAGGTGTTAAGCATAATTAATCTAAAAACTTCCTTCTAAGTAAATGTGGTTAGGATTAAGATGCCAAAGAAAAAATGAGCAATTTCAAGGGAGGGAGGGGGAAGGGGGTTACACTGGTTTCTCAGGGGCAACTGACACAATTGCTACTTTTTTGAATAAAAATGTTTATTAAAGTCACACTACTCTATCAGGAGCTCCTTCCTCCACAATGTCCTGTTTGTAAAAAGGCCTTTCCTGGCCCTGTAACAGCCAAGAGAAGCAAAGCATATTAAAATTGCCCCTCAATCTTCCTAGGAGTAAAGAAGGCATCTTAAAAAAGAAAATTAAACTTGCTTTTTTGTCCAAATATATTTGTGGAAATGCTGGGAACAGCTGGTGTTCACAGGCCATATTTCCCAACCACAGTGTTAAGAGCAACAACAAAATACCTTCACCAAACAATCTCCATATTCCCAGACTAAGAGTGCAATATTGCTAAAGCAAGCTGCTGAGACTTTGGGTTGCTTTCCAATCATCTGTCATGATTCCATGCCTGGGTTGAAATCAGCAGAGTTTAAATGAACCCTAAACAGTCTGAGAACTTAGGAATACATTTGCTTGGTACCAAAAACAGGTGGCCAGGTAGCATTTCTAGCAAAAGCATTCCATAATTTGGTTGTGACAACTGAGAAGGTATCCCTGTTAGACATATGCCTCCCATGGGTTTTTTTTCCAGAACTTTCCCCTGCTTTAAATATCTTAAAGGATGCACTCTTAGACCATGAATTTGGGCAAGCTTCTGATGCATGTGTTGCTACGGTCAAGCTAATGCATCGACAGAGCATTCAACAGACAATATGTAATTTCACATGCAAGAGCTCTCTTTTCACTTGCTGTTCTCACCATCCCAAATGATGGCAAGTTCCAGAAACAAACTAATACAAGTACAATTCACTTCCTTCCCTATGAAAGGGTTTCTTTCACTGAGACCTACTTGAGTTAAACTTTGACCCATTTCATGCAGCATTGCTAGGCTCACTTGTGCGGTTGACAGCGCTGACTCTTCATCTTCATCAAGATCATCCATTGTTACAGCCTGAATTTCTGCAGGGTCAATAAGAATACTTGCCTTTGAGGCCAAGTCATCTAGAAGAATAAAGAAAGCAATGACTTCTTTTAGATGGGGACATCTGCACAGGAGTAGCTCCTGCTTCTCATTCAGTATTATGAGTCTCAAACCAGAAAACCTTTAGGAGTGTAACTCTATATTGTGTGTAGTTCTTATATTCAGCTGAAGTTTGCTTCAAATTCACTACAGCAATGGTTCTCAACTTGTGGATCCCCAGGTGTTTTGACCTACAACTCCCAGAAATCCCAGCCTGTTTATCAGATGTTAGGATTTCTGAGAGTTGAAGGCCAAAACATCTGAGGACCCATAGGTTGAGAAACACTATACTAGAGAATCAGAATCAGAAGAGGGGGTTTCTTTTTAAATAATAGCTCAATCAAAATCACGTATAAAGCTATGAAAAACTCATATATTTTATTACAAGAAGAAAAACAATTGTCAATAAATAAATGGTTGGGGGAAAAGACGTAACAAATTCAATCCCCAAATCTTCCACTTTGAAACTATGAATTATCATATAAGTATGCACACATCAGTATTTGCTGGTTTGCTAGAAATAGTCTATCTACACACATAATAAAAGTGAAAATCTGTATGTGTGTATGTGGCATAGGTGTCCGCTCACACAGACAGCCTCCGGCCTCCACAAACAGGCTATAGTTCCCAGTGCTGAGGAGCCACCAAGTCACTCCCTACATCCAAAAAGAAGTAATTTCAAACTTCAAATAATCCGGGCATCGCTGGGTCCCCAAGCTAGTCCTTTAATAAAAGAACTAAAAGGAACCACTGCAATGTGTTGCACTGCATTTTAAAGATACGTATCTTCTATGATGGGTAATTTATGGCTCTCAATATGTAGACTGTAAATCTGATCATGCCTGGCAAGCATAAATCATGTGAGGTACAGCCAAAGAATATCTGGAGAGGAATAAGTTTCTACTTCCATATTCATTGGTACTGTAAAGCTTCAAGCCAGTAGTCACATCATCGTCCTTATGTAGTTTAGACTGTGAGGATCAGGTAAGCTTTCTAATAAATGTTCAGTTCAGACACTGTATGATCATGTTTTATCTCCCCACTCTGGAATCTCATGAAAACTCATGTTGCAAGTAATATAAAAATAATGTAAATAAGTAAGATGCTCAGATATTTCCTGACCCGCTTTTTTATTTTAGAGCTTTCCTCTCCTTTTTTTTTTTTTTTTGCATTTGCTGATGCTCCCTGGAGAAATTAGCAAATCCTTCTAACCAGAGCTCAAAACAAGAAGCAAACAAAAAGCTGGGTAGTGAATCCTAGGTCTTCCTCCTGGTGGAACTAAAGCAGCATTTATTTCAAATGAGCTTGTATTTCACATTCCCTTATCTCTGATAAACACATTGTCAACCAGCCCTGTGCCCTCTAAGCCTGGCTCTGCTGATCTGAAGAGCACCTGAGACAAGAAAAAGGCAAGCATTAATCAGGATTTCACAGCTGCCACTTTATCTTTGAGTCCCAGGAGACCAGTTTCTGTTTTTAGCCTTAGTGGCTAAACTTGTACCCTTGAATCCCTTCGAGCTATTTAAATTAGTTGAAAATACATGTATATAAATCAACAGTCAAAAAGATTACCACACTTGTGTCCAGCTGCTATACAATATTCAAGTTAAATATAGCCTGCAAGGAAGGTCACAAGCAAAGAAAACTGACCTTATGAGGACCATGTCAAGATAGTTAGCATCTACAAGTTGTGGTCAGTAATGATAACCACAAGCTCACCTTCTGAACAAGTAACAGAAAGAAAATATAATACATTTTTTCATCCAATCGATGGCAACATTTTAGAACACTAGAAATGAATAGTCTTCTAGGAGAAATCAAAAGAAAGAACCAGAGCTCATTGTACAAATAAAACCCCGCTAAACTATTAACTGTGACCAACTTTTCATATTTTCCACATTTAAACAATTTACAATATTTTACATTTAAAGTTTTTGTGGTAGGATTTCCATGTGAAATGCATACCTATGACACAACAGTGTATAGATACCATTTCAAGTCAGGTATCCTGGTTTAATCAACTGTGATATGACCAACCAGCAAGCCAATGCACAAAACCCATATTCACTTCCATTTTACCCTCCTTTGTGAGAGTAAACAAATTGTAATACAGTGTTCCCTCATTACTTCGCAGTTCACTTCACAGATTCACTGTTTCGCGGTTTTTCAATAAACTCTAAAAGACTATTACAAATCATAAAAAAATTCAATTTACAGCCTAGGGAAGGGAGGAAGGAGAAGCCAAAGGGAGTGAAAAGGAGCCCAAGCGGCAACAGGAGGAGGAGAAGGTGATTTATCAACACACAATTGGTTGATAAAGACTTAAAATATTATATTACTACTAAAATAATGTATAAATATTAAAATAAATATAGTGTCCCTACTTAGTGGATTTTCACTTATTGCAGGTGGTCCTGGAACCTAACCCCAGCAATAAGTGAGGGAACACTGTATTGTATTGTGTTACATCCCTGTTTGTGGTTAAGGTTAAGTAAGACAAGACAAGACAGCATTAGTAACCCAACTATAAACCCTGGGTAAAATATATCCTTTAATACTTGTTTGTTTGGGCTCAGTTAATCATAAATTAATGGTAAAACAAAGTTATACTATCCTAGATTATGTGCCTTCTCATATAAGTGGATGGCAGGAGCACAAATGAATGGAGCAAACTTTACTTGGTCTCCTGAAAGTTTGTTATGTGAAGATTAAAGGCTTATTCCCATGCACAGTTCACAGAACACATCACATTTTATTTCAAGCACTTACCTTTGAGAGTCTTCTTAAGATGAGATAAGAGTCCCCCAAGTCGCTGAAGGTCAAAATAATCAACTTTCCCATTATAGAAGAGTTGAGGAGGGACATATGCATCTAGGGGAAAACAGGTAGAGTTGTATTAGGGAGAAGATCAAAGAAGAACTAATCTTAATTAACGCTAAATAACTGAGATAACCACTTACAGCTGTTGATATTATCTATACAGTACATGGATCTTTACTGTAGTATTTATATGAGAACTATCAAGAAGTGACTCACATAACAAATATTTAAACCATTATAAAACAACAACATAGAATTAATGCATGTGCCAAACTTTTTAAAAACTTTTTAAAACAGTTCAGCAATTTCAAACCAGCAACACTCAAAGAACTCAGAAAAAGTCAATCCTAAACAGGTAACTTTTAAAGGCCTTTTAAAACATTTATAAGGATAGAGAAGAGAAGAAGCTCCACAGGCTGGGGACCATCGGTGAGTCAGATCACTTTTCCTAGCCATAATACTATCCTTTATCTAAATTAAGTTACATTTACCTAAATTAGGGTACCATCCTACCTTATCATGTTGACCTTCTCTTTAAAAGAAAGGAGGACTGGAAACATACTGAATACGAGTGTTTTTACTGCATTCTCAGAAGACATCAATTTTGCCATTTATGCCCATTCTAGGGATGTAGGGATGCTTCACAAAGGATGGCAAAGTAACAGCTAATTTATATGGTTTTGGGCTAGGTCAGTCTTTCCCAGACTATAGTTTTCCAAAAGTTTTGAACTTCAACTCCCAGAATTCCCAATCATTGGCCAAGGCAGCTGAGCATCTGGGAGTTGCTCCAAAACACATGGAGGACTAGAGTTTGAAAATCACAGGTCTAGGCTACCTGACAGCAGGGATAATTGGTGGAGCATGAGAGAAGTTGTTCTCAGTGGCTGCCTCTAGACTTCGAAGCTCTCCCCCATGAATGGGCTTCTTGTTCCCATCAGTAAGCAAAGGCTTTGTATTCAGAAAGGCTTTTAGAATTGCTTCCTTTTAAGAAAAGGGCTGTAAGAGATGCATTATTTTAAATAGCATCACATTTAATATGCTTAATATTTAATTTGGTTCAAATGTTGACATTTTCTGGTATGTTTTTAATTGTGATATTTTTAATGTGTAAGCTGATTTGAGTCTCAGTCTTGGAAAAAAGGTAGGAAATAAATATACAAATAAGTAAACATAGTAATTATGACGATGATGATGATTATTAATAATAATAATAAGCTAATATGTGTGAGTCTACATGCCTCCTAGTCACGTAGACCCCATTTTTTAAAAAATATCTTCAACATCAAATTGCTCACTCAAATATCATCCATTCTCTAAGTCTGCATGGTGCGAGGGAGAGAATAATCTTTTCCAAAAACTCAATTGCCAAGTAAAATCAGCATTTCTAGTTCTAGATTTCAGGAAATGGTTTTTCTGACACCACTGCCCTACCTTCACTGCTCAGTGCGGAAGGATTCTTCAGCTTGTATTCATCCCAGTAAAGTCTCAGGGCTGAGATGAGTCGATGCAAGAAACATACCATATATTCCGGAGGGCAAAGAACAGTCAGGTTCTAAGGACAAATGAAAAGTAAGACAGTCCTTTGCTGTTAATAATGCTGACACAATAGAAAACCGGAACTCTATATACACACAACCCTGCTGATAGTGTTCCCTAGGCAGCACAGATCATTTCCACAAACTGACGAAGTCAGAAACTATCACTGATTCTCACCCACTTTCCAAAAACAAATAGCAAGCAAGCATCTTCTGTGCAAAGCACAGAAGCATTGTGCATTAGGAAGACAAAAGTCAGATTAAATTGATACCTAAAGAGATGTTAGCATGTGTCAGTAAGGACACTTTCTTCATTGTAAGATAATACAGGCTTCTGAATAAGGGGACTATTCAAGTCAGAAAAGAACAAAATGTACATATTGTCTCACTGAATTACTGAGAAACCCTTAAGTTATGGTGGCATGTACTCTTCCATGAAAGAATGAACATTCTATGCCAAAAAAGTTTCATTATGAAACTCTTAGTAAGCAAAAGAATCAAATGTGGGTGTGTTTGACTATTGTACAAAATGTATTTTGTTTCTGCTAGCAATGAGAGGTAGTAAACTAAGCAGGGAGATATAAACTCCTCATCGAACACCTGCTCAGCTACACAAGAGCGCCAATTCCTCCATTTTCTGCAATTTCAATTGTTTTGTATTGGACAGTTAAATTTCTATAGGAATGGAATGTGAATGCTCACTTCCATCATTAAGATTTCTGTTGAAGAATGTGTTATCAGTATAGTCCCTAGAGACATGTAAGGGTTGTGATAATGCACATCTATGCCATTGCCCACTGACTATGACTCAAGCTGCATTATATTTAAAAGGCAGAGTTCTTACTGCTTTTGTCTCTCATTTCTGTCTTGGTTCTGTGTTATTGGCATACATTTGAGAAAGGATTTCTTGAAACTGCATGGAGAAAAGCCAGACTCCTGGTTTCCTAATTACGGAACCATGTGAGAACAGTACCTCTATCTCTATGCAAGTGTCAAGCTAGGAGCATCAGAGATTTGTGAGGTCTCTTCCTAGCTGTTGCTGATTTCATGTAACTTTATCTTTCTAACTCTGCAACCACTTCAGCTAATTTCCTGCAGAGGTGGTCCAAAATGTATGATACTACATCTGGTGCTATTCTTCATATTTAGAATAAATACTTGTTTTTTCAGCTCAATCTCATTGGCACTTTGGTCACATATTCACACAGAATGCATTTTTCTCCTGGAGAGGGAAAAGCAGATTTGGTGGAGCTTACTTATCAACATTCCCCATAGGAATAAAGAAAAGAGAAACGCAGGAACTGTGCAGATAGGAACTAGGAGCCCTTGATTAGAAAGGCATCCCTTGCTTGCTCAAGGCCTCAGGGAAGGGGAAATATCTACAGGCTTAAAAGCCAATATGAACCTTAGGCAATTGCATTATTAATTATTGAAACTGCTGTGAAATTCCCTTCATTATTCTTCTCTATTATCCTAGAAAGGCATTCAGCTAGGACCAGAGATACAGGGAAAGAAAGAAAATCAGACTGCGTCAGAGAGACTTGTCATTGCTTGTGAGAGAACAAAATAAAGACTACAATGAAAGGGCTGATGAGTAATCCTATTGTACAAATCCAGGTCTTTAAACCAACAAAATCAGTGTTGTGCCTTGCTACAAAAACAGTGTGATGTAATTTTACTCTACTTCAAAAACAGGTTATCAGGATACATTAACATCTTGGTGAACAATCAATGAGTGGGAACTGCCTGAAAACAAAAGGCACCAAGCATGATAATCTGCAATGGAAAAAAGTGGAAGAACAATCATAAGTTACGGTAGAATCCATCAGCTCAAATCCCAGAAAGTGTTAATAAATAAAACAAAATAATAATGTGATCCCTTGCTCAAATATCTCTGGGACATCTTCTGACAGATGAAAGATCACAGCACAAAGAGGACATTCTTCATGTCCTTAAAGAAAATGCAAGGTTTAGTCAAATGCACTGTGATTATGCTAATCTGGACTTACCCCTCGGTTACTAGCATTTTCCTGAAGAAACTTGCGGAATTTATTTAAAAATATGTATCTTGATGCTCCTCCCTGAAAGAAACAAGAACTAGTGTTTAAAATTAGTGGAGTTCCATCAAGGTGAAAGAAACTCCTAAAATTACAGTATCTGTTTAGCTTGACTTTTGCTCACTTCCTCATTTGAAGTGCAAGCTACGTTTAGAAATCAGGCTTTAATGACAAGTTCATACACGCAATTCCTTTCTTACTTATTACTATAACTCTTACCTTGCTTTTTAAATTAAGCTGGGAGTATTTTATCCATTATTGTTTTCTTTTAATGTTTTCAAGTAATTTGGATTTTATGTGTAGTTTTGGGATATTGTGCTATATTCTATTTTTATTGTTGTTTGTGATTCCTTATTTGCTACAAAAAGTTCCAGAGGTCCAGTTATGTTGTGTTGGCAAGATATAAATAAAAGTAAAACAAATGAACAGCTGCGGTATCAAGTGAAAGGTTGAGCAGACATCACAAAGTGAATGTCATACATGAGATTTTTATATTACCAGTCACTATTCAAGACAAAATTCCTCCTCCATGGAGGCAAGTATCAGCTCAAAATACTTTTTTGTAAACATCTACTCATGCTTTAAGAGTCTCATTTAATTTCAGTTCTCAAAATTCTACATTTTCTCAATTCCCAGAGAATTCATGAAATACTACCATGGGTTATTTAATAAGACACTGAGAAAAAACCCTTGTCTTTAGTCTATCTATCCTTTGTCAATGTTCTGATAGTCAATGTTTTACAAAATCAGTGCTATTTTTACTGGGACACATGACCCCTGAAAAAGGAGCAGTTCTATGAATATTACACTTGCAAAAATTAAACAGGCACTTTATGATATTATATTACTTGTGTTTTTCTACATTTTTGTGCTTCCTTCTGAATGACTGTATTTAGGTTCACTGTTTTATACAGTAGATGGGATTAACTGCCAACCGAATATTCTACAACAGTTCTGGAGAATTGTGCTGCTGCAGATAACACTGAAACATCTCCCATCTTCCTCCAACACTGGTAATAATGGTCATGGGAATTGCTGTCTAACATTACACAGCTGGCCACAATTTCTCCTTGCCTGCTCCCCAGCATATAGGGAACCTTGGTTACTTAAAACTGTAAAATAAGAGCTTAGCTCAGTAACAATCAAGGGGCCAGTGAAATCTTTATGAATTAACATGCTTGATTTATTTATTTTAAAAATCAGGTTGTCAGCAATGAATTGACTATACATGAACTTGGCTTCTGGTAAGAAGCAGGTACAGAAATCTGATGAAAAAGTGTAACAGAATAAATGCTTTTCCATACCTTGTCTGCAAGGTATTTTAATTATCCTTACCCCTCCGTGATCTTTATTGTTTAACAGTAACTTCAGTATTTGCACTTGGAGTTCCTCCACCACTGAAAATGAACAAAGAACAACCATTGTATATATTACAGATACATTACTGTAGAAGAACTAACAGTGATTACATTCAAGAAAATCCTTGGAGGAAACATGACTTCTCAAATGTTACATGACCTTATTTTGATTAACAATTCTAAAATACCGCATTGCCCAGTACAATTCTCTAAATTACTCTCATCAAAATTGTCAGTGGAAAGATTACATTTCTCCTTAAAGAGGAGGACTGAGTTTATCAGGAGAGTATAGGCATAGCTCAAATAACAAAGCCTCAGGCAATTTTTACAAAGACTTTTTATACCCCCAGCCCCCCCTTTCTTTCTTGTCCTTTGTTTAGATGGATTTTTAAGCAGCTCTGAAATTGGGAGGTTGGGGAAGGAGGACTGGAGAAACATACTTTCTATTGGGCTGTGGCAGAATGTCCACATTAAATAATGTAATCAAGCTTGAGCTCAAAAAGCAAAGGGCTCAACTCTAGCTTATCCACAAGCTGTGTGGGTCTGTCTACAACAGGAAATTCAAAAACACCTGTCTCCAGAAACTCTTACTGAAAATATATGAACAGTAAAGCAGAAAGAGAAGGGGAGATAGATAATCTGGCCTCATCAACTCCCCCTAGTTTGTTAACAAAGCATAAATTTGGCTACTAAAATGGAAATCATAAGAAAAAAATGGAAGTTTAGAAAAGTCACCCTGGATGCATTTTGAAAGAAGTTTCAAGTAGTATCTAGAAAATTGAACAGGGGTTTTTTTTCTGTAAGGATTACCTGACATTATTGTTTCATTTTAAATGTGCACATCAATAGTTTTGAATAAAAAGTTTGCTGAAACATTGACTGCTCTTTTTTGCTTCAGGAACTTAACCCTACTCTTTTCACGTCATTTCTGCTGCTGATACCAAATTTTCTGTTAAAGAATGCCCAGGAACACACCTACTTTCTTTACTAGGGCACTGCTTCTTAAACTATGGGTCCCAACCCCAAATGGGGTCCGCTTAGCTCAATGTTTGTCGTCGTCTCACTCGTTCAGTCGTTTTCGACTCTTCATGACCTCATGGACCAGTCCACGCCAGAGCTCCCTGTCGGCCGTCACTGCCCCCAGTTCCTTCAAGGTCGAGCCAGTCACTTCAAGGATACTGTCCATCCATCTCGCCCTTGGTCGGCCTCTCTTCCTTTTTCCTTCCATTTTCCCCAGCATCATGATCTTTTCCAAGCTTTCCTGTCTTCTCATGATGTGGCCAAAATACTTCAACTTTGCCTCTAATATCCTTCCCTCCAGTGAGCAGTCGGGCATTATTTCCTGGAGGATGGACTGGTTGGATCTTCTTGCGGTCCAAGGCACTCTCAGGATTTTCCTCCAGCACCAAAGTTCAAAAGCGTCTATCTTCTTTCGTTCAGCCTTCCTTATGGTCCAGCTCTCGCATCCATAGGTTACTATGGGGAATACCATTGCTTTCACTATGCGGACCTGTCAGGGTATTGTGAATTGTGTGAAATGTTAAAATCAATCTAGGCTGTTAGGAATGTTTTTCTGTATAAGCTTCAGCAGTGGAGGAGTTAATAAGAACCTGCTTTGATTGATGTAACACAGGACCAATGGGGTCAAGTCTGATTGACTGGGACTTCCTACATGATCTGTGGAATGCAGGGGAGTTTTCCTGTGTTCGGCAACGTCTAATCTGGGACGCACGTTGCCCAATTGCATCGGCACCTCCCCGCTGTCTCTGGGGTATGGGGCTGGTGGCGGGGGTCTCCACACTGGACGTGGCTGGATGCCGGCGGGAGCGGGAGGTTTTGCTCCAGCTCTTCCACTCTGGCCTCGGAGCCATTGTTTCCTGTTGGCAAGCATGACTTCGGCTCGTAAACATTGGTCAATGAGTCTTTCAAGAGAGTTTGGAGGATCCACCTTGGAGATTTCTTCCAACATCTCGATGTTGAGACCCTCCCGAAACTGTCCTCTGAGGGCTATGTCATTCCAACCGGTGCTTTGAGCCAGCACTCGGAACTCGGCTATGTACTGGGACAAGGGCCTGTCCCCTTGAGAAAGGTGCCGGAGTTTATGGCCGGCCGCCTCTAAATTGTCCTCGATCCCCCAAGTCGCCTTAAGGTGATTCAGGAAGTTTTGCGCGGAACTTAGGTGTGGGGAGGCTTCATCGAACAGCGCCGTGGCCCAATTGGCCGCTGGGCCGTCTAGGAGACTGTAAATCCACGCCACCTTGATGTCTTCTTGAGGAAACTCGGCCTGACGGGCTTCTAGGTATGCCTGGCATTGACGACGGAAAACATGAACCTTGGAAGCTTCTCCAGAAAACTTGGTTGGCAACGCCAGGGCAGGGAGACGGGTTCCGCGTTCCTTCAAGCCCCGTATTTCTCCCTCCTGCGTATGGAGCATATCTCGGATTCTGTCCACTTCATCCTTGGCGATGGTGTAGCTGAGTGGTTGGTCTCCCGGCCCGGCTCCGGTAGACATTCTGGCCTAGGTTAATTGGTGCTTAAGGTGGCGGAGTCAAACTGTCAGGACCCAGGCTGCAGAGCACCAATAACCATACACAGAGGCCAGAATCTATCTAATATCTTTATTGAGGAAATATATAAAGTTAATAAAAGCAAGTGTAGAAAATAGTTCAGAAGTAGACCTTTCAGGAAAGGTCAAAATTAGTCCAAGAAAACAATGTCCAATATGAAATATTAAGGTCCAAAGTTGTAATCCAATAACCGAAACACTCACTTTGCCAAGCAAAGTGAGGGGAATTGACAAGGTCCTTTAGTCCATGAAGCTTAATGCAAGGCTAGGAAGCAAACTAGATTCTTGGCAAACAAGGCTTGATTCAAGGCAACAAGAAGCGAGGAGCAAGAACTGGGTCCGTGGAAAATCCGTGGCGAGGTCCGGGGAACAAGGCAGGGCTGGAACGAGAACAAGGTCCTGGAAACTGGAGTAGCGTAGTCCACACACAATCTACTCCCGAAGCTGACGAATTGACTCCGCAAGGAACCCTTTGTGGGCAAGCATCTATATAGGATCTTGTTTTCCCGCCAAAGCAGACTTTCTCTGGGGAACAAGAACCGAAACCTAAACTGTCCAGATGCAGGACTCCTTAAACTTTCCCAAGGGAAGTAGACTTAATCTTCTAATTGTCTGGCAGCTATCCGGGCGCTTCGGCGAGTCGCCTCCCGCGCGTGTCTATCTTGATTATAATAAAGGCGGCGCGAAAATGTGGGAGATTTCTCCTCAAGGCTTGTTTGTCTGACTTCTTGTGGGCAAACATCCTGCAGCTGCAAGGGCTCCAAATCTGGCAGAAACGGTGGGAAACCCAAGTTTTCCTCTTCATCTGCCACAACAGTACTAGGAACGGGACTACATGGCCCATAAGTCATCACATGTCTCTGCTTTTCAGTATTTTATTGAGGTTGGCCATTGCTCTCCTCCCAAGAAGTAGACGTCTTCTGATTTCCTGGCTGCAGTCTGCATCTGCAGTGATCTTCGCACCTAGAAATATAAAGTCTGTCACTGCCTCCACGTTTTTTCCCTCTATTTGCCAGTTGTCAATCGGTCTGGTTGCCATGATTTTGGTTTTCTTGATGTTTAACTGCAGCCCGGCTTTTGCACTTTCTTCTTTCACCTTGGTGATAAGGCTCCTCAGCTCTTCCTCACTTTCAGCCATCAGAGTGGTATCATCTGCATACCTAAGGTTATTAATGTTTCTTCCAGTAATTTTAACTCCAGCCTTGGATTCATCAAGACCCGCACGTTGCATGATATGTTCTGCGTACAAGTTGAATAGGTAGGGCGATAGTATACAGCCCTGCCACACTCCTTTACCAATCTTGAACCAGTCTGTTGTTCCGTGGTCTGTTCTTACTGTGGCTACTTGGTCTTTGTACAGATTTCTCAGAAGACAGGCAAGGTGACTTGGTATCCCCATACCACCAAGCACATGCCACAGTTTGTTATGGTCCACACAGTCCACACAGCTCAATTTATTTATTTATTTCCAACATTTCTATCCTGCCCTTCTCACCCGAAGGGACTCAGGGCGGCGTCAATGTTAGGGTTCACAAAAAATTGCCAAAAATAAGTCTTCTGAAAGTCACCTAGTGGCTGGTTTAGACATTTCAGTGTTTGCTGTTTACAGTGGACTGTGCAGAAGATGCTTCAGCTGTACTTCATATAGAGGAAAATCAGTCTGTTTCTCAAGCCTTGTAAATGCTGATTTATTATAATAAACGTTTTGACAGGGAGCTCTGGCATGGGCTGGTCCACGAGGTCACAAAGAGTCAGAAGTGACTGAACAAATAAACAACATACCTATATTCCCGGGGCTGTGAAAAATTTATCAGGCTGAAAGGGGTTGCAAGTGAAAAAACTTTAAGAAGCCCCAAACTAGGGCCTATTTGTATTTGGAAGTGTCCAAGTCAATGATAATATGGCAATGCCCAGTTAGTGGTTAATACCTTTTCCTCCACACCAATGGTTCTCAATCTGGGGTCCTCAGATGTTTTTGGCCTTCAACTCCCAGAAATCCTAACAGCTGATAAACTGGCTGGGGTTTCTAGGAATTGTAAGCCAAAAACATCTGGGGACCCCAGCTTGAGAACCACTGCTCCACACTCTGGAGAGCACCTCACTTCAGTACATATAAGTACAGATATACTGACTAATAGGGTGATAATGCATTTTCTGCACTGCCAGTAAGATGCTGGATTCCATAATCCCACTCCCATACCTTCAATGCGTTTCTTGAGTCGCTGGCAGCCTCTCTCATATGCTCTCCTCCTCAGTCTTTCCTCAGCACTCTCTTCCTTTACTTCTTTTGTCTCTTTGCCCTGATTTTACAGATGATAATCGATTTGTTAGCAGGAAAAAAAGATGGGTTCACTAGGCTGGAAAGCATTCATAAAGGCCAACACAGCTGATTAGAAAGGGGCGCAACAAATGGGCATTTCCACAATTTATTCTGTGAGGAATATACCTAGACAAAAGATATGTCACAGCAGTTATGCTATAATATCCTGTAAATCCACAAGTTGCATGCACAATATTATTTACCTCTTTGTTGAAGCGATTTGGCCACCAGGTAGTGGGAATCAGTTCTTGTAAACCAGCCTCCTCCACACGCAAAGGGCTCTTTATGTAAAAAAACACAACTGAGCGCAACACATCAAATCTAGAATGAGTTAAGAGAGCTGACAGGTGTATATATGAGCAACTCTGCAAAACAGAGTTAACTCCACATGTACAAACTTGTGAACACTTAGGCTTCCCCATAACAGGCCAACTTGGAAGTGCTTAGGAGGTGCAGGGATAATAAGGTATCTATGGAAAGCTAGACATCAAGTAAATAGTCATGAGATACATATTAGCAAGTTTTTGCTAATTTTCAGCAGCTCCAGTCAAAGCGAGCAGTGAGGCAGCTATCCTCCCACTGTGTTGAGACAAGACTGTATGTTTCCAAATCAACTGTTGTGTTCAGTTTGTGTTAATGCATTCTGATGAGCTAGAAATCACACCCTTTCACATGGTATGAGTTATGAAAAACTGGAAAGGAATGGGATGATTATTTTTCTAGACATATGTTAAAATCATAGAACTGCAGACTTGAAAGGGACTGCAAGAGTCATTCTCGTTCAAATTTCCAGCGAGAAAGTCCACATCTTCCAAGGCAGTCTGTTACGCTGTCTGACCATTCTTACCATCAGAAATTTATTTGTAATGTTTAGCTAAAATAGTTTTTCTTGAAATTTGAATCTACTGGTTCGGATCCTACATTTTGGAAGAGAAGAAAACATGTTTGTTCTACCTAATGCAGGACCATGTTTCAAATAGCTGAAGGAGGTTCTCATATTTGAACGAGTTTTTCATAAAATCTCTAAATTGTCCTTACTTGAGGCTGAACTTCCCAGCTTCCCCAACCATCCTTTACAGAAATTGGTTTCCAGTCCATTCAACATCTCTCTTCCAGCTTTTTAGTGTTAAGCATTTTGTTTCATTTCTACTTCATAACAAGACATTTATCAGTTAGGCAAAATGTGTACAGTGCCAGAAACGATAATGGGAGGCGAATTATCCCCTTAGATGAAAACAGATTGTGCATGTATGGAAAGTCGGATCCCATAGCAGCACAACTAGTGTAGTCTTGACCTTTTCATTGATTCCACAGTGAAAATGCTACCAATTAAAACACACACACATATACATATGCTGTCTTGCAAAAGTTAATTCTGAGAGGGACATCTGAAGTGCATTTGCAAGTAAAGCGAGATTAAGATTCCATCTAGAAATGGCAACTATCAAGGCACCAGGTTTCAGATAATTTTGAGTGAAATCACAACTTTTTTCTAAAGTGTGATAATTCTACAGAGCTTATGCCTTAAACCAGGGGTCCCCAAACTTTTAAAGCAGAGGGCCGGTCCACAATCCTTGAGACTGTTGAGGGGCCAAATTATCATTTTAAAAAAACCGAATAAATTCCTATGCACATTGCACGTGTCTTATTTGTAGTGCAAAACAACAAAAACAATGAAAGAACAATACAATATTTAAAAATGAAAACAATTGTAACCAACACAAACCTATCAGGATTTCAATGGGAAGTGTGGGCCTGCTTCTGGCCAATGAGATAGTCAAGTTAATTAGGATTGTTATTGTTGTGTTCCTTCAAGTCATTTCAGACTTTGGGCGAGCTTAAGTCTAAAATTATTTATTTATTCATTTACTACATTTATTTACTACATTTATATCCCGCCCTTCTCACCCCAAAGGGGACTCAGAGCAGCTGTATGTACATATAATATATCATATTATTAGCACAGCACAATATTAGCATTATATATTACTATATTGAACTATACCACTATACTGTAATATATCTATATATATAAAAGAGTGATGGCATCAGGGCAGCGGACAAAACAACAAAACTACAGGCCCCCCAACCTCGAAATTTGACAACACAACCCATCATTCACGGCTCTAGGTTGATACAACAAAAAGAAAAGAAAAATAAAGTCCTAATTACAGGGAGAGGAATAATAGTTTTTATCCAATTACTGCCAGTTTGAAGGCTAAGCTCCGCCCACTTGGTCTCCTAGCAACCTACTCAGCCCAGGGGACAGGCACAGTTAGGCCTCACTTAGGCCTCTTCCACAGATTATCAGATTTTAACTGGATTATATGGCAGTGTAGACTCAAGGCCCTTCCACACAGCTATATAACCCATTTAGAATCTTATATTATCTGCTTTGAACTGGATTATCTTGACTCCACACTGCCATATAATCCACTTCAGTGTGCATACTAAACATAAAGACAATCATACAACAGACATTCAATACCACCACTACCTCAACAATTTCTCACCAACGCCACAGCAACGCGTGGCTGGGCACAGCTAGTGTAATATATAACATATAAATAATATTATTATATGGTATTATTATGAGTATTATATTGTATAACATAATATTATTATCAATATTATATGTATATACAATATACTATACTATTTAAAATGATATAAAAATATTATATTATAAAACTGAGGGCGGGGGCCAGGTAAATGACCTTGGAGGGCCACATCCGGCCCCCGGGCCTTAGTTTGGGGACCCCTGCCTTAAACTCTTGGCAGTCTAGGAACACTCACAACATCACGAAATTTTGTGAACTTTGAAGAAAAAAAAAGGTAGAAAAAAAGGATACAGAACATTATGGAGCAGATATTTCCTGGATTTCTCGTGCTTCAGGATAGCAATAGTAAGACGGAGGTAGTGAATCTGGATGAAGAACAGAAGGGACAATTGAGGCAAGCAGGAATATTCAGTGAATTAGTTTTCAAGACAACATACCTAGAACACTTTGCAACATTTTTGCAACTTCCCCAAAAGTACAGCCTTTACTCTTGAGCTTACTGTAGTGTCACAAAACTAAGACTTACTTGTAAGCCTAGATCAGGAACAATGGGAGAGAAACGGTAGGCCCTGAGTAGGGACATCAGCAGCTGCTTGAGGCATTCGTGCACTTCATAATCCTAAATGGAAGAAAAACCGTAAGCTTGAACATTGGAGTCAATTATCCCTCATGGAGAATTGAAGTGGCTAGAATGAATAAATAAAAATGTAACTATAAAACAAAGGAGGGGGTTTATGAGAATCAGAATACTCCAAAGACTGACCTCCATAAGAAGCCACATGAGATCCAATAACTGCTGAATAAGTGGGTGTGCTTCAACAGCACCTCCCCCTTCCAGGATGCTGAGTAGGAAATTCATAAGCACATCTTCAACCAAGTACACTTTGCACTGGAAAAAAAAAATCAGCACATTTAAGAGTAATTTTATAATCACACTGCAGCACAAAAAAATCAGGATCAGTCATGATACAACCAAAACAGTTCTTGTGATGCATCTTTAGCTACACAATTTTCCTTCTGGTATTCACCTAGGGCAGTGGTTATCAACCTGTGGGTCCCTGGATGTTTTGGCCTTCAGCTCCCAGAAATCCTAACAACTAGTTAATTGGCTGGGATTTCTGGGAGTTGTAGGCCAAAACACCTGGGGACCCACAGGTTGAGAACCACTGACCTAGGGAACAGGTGTATTCTTACCTGCGTTGTTTCTCAATCAAATTTTCCTTTCAGGTGTGTTTGGTTCTTAAGAAGCACCCCTATTAGGAAACACACTCACATTTCCTGCTATATGTCTTGAGATGCCTGCACAGACTCACAAGTAGGTAGAATTCATGTACAGGCAAGAGCCTGACAAATGAAGCAAGTTACATCTCTTTGTTATACGTATTCAAATAGCAACAGAAACCAAATCAAAACAAGGAGAATAAGCTTTAAAAGCTGGCTTTTCTTTGACCAGAAAAAGCTGATAGGTTATGGTGCTCCTATTATGGGGGAAGAGATTAATGATAGCCCAAAGCCTAGATGCAGAAATTCTCACTGAATCATGCTGCAATACAGCCTTCTGAAAACACACTCCTCCAAATCAGAAAGACTAGCACAGATGATAAGGGAGATTCTGCCCCCTTGTTTCCTATAATTCAGACACAGATTGTAAGGGCCACAGTTCTGCAGGAGAACATAGACTTTTCACATTAAAAGCACCAGTTGCCATTCCGGGCATATTCAGACAAATCTGGGGAAGATTCCTGTCTGAAAACCTGTAGAGGCATTGCCAATCGGTATAGACCACACTGGACTAGAAAGTAAGTAAGTAAGTAAGTAACTTTATTTTTATACCCCGCTACCATCTCCCAGCAGGGACTCGGGGCGGCTACACGGGACACAGGCCCAAAGATACAGAACAAGTAGATCAGTTAAAACATATTGCAATAAAAACACAGTAAAAACAGCATTTATACAAAACAGTTATTTTAAACAAAACAATACATTAAACCATAAAACTCAATTAACATAAATCAGTTAAAAATAAAGTAGAATAAAATGGACCACCAGGTTGGTGGAGGGGATGGCATGGAGGGGCCACTTAAACTAAGGTGCAATAATACAGTTCTAAAGTGCTTTGGGGCCAAAGGACAAAGTGTAAACGTTTCTGGACCGAAGGGGTGGGAGACGGCCGGCCAATTTGTTATGAGAAGAGGGACCTGTGCGAAAGAAGATGTATTAATCTGACTTTTGGTCATGGGGACTCAGTTATTCAAATGCGCAGCGAAAAAGCCAAGTTTTTAGCTGCTTTTTAAAAGAAGCAAGGATGGGGGCCTGCCGGATCTCCCCCGGGAGGGAGTTCCAGATCCAGGGGGCAACTACTTAGAAGGCCCGCTCCCTCATCCCCACCAACCGAGCCAGCGATGGTGGCGGGAGCGAGAGAAAGGCCTCTCCGGATGAACGAAGAGATCGTGCAGGTTCATAGGGGGAAATACGGTCACGAAGGTAGCCGGGTCCCAAACCATTTAGGGTTTTATAGGTATGAACCTGCACCTTGAATTGGGACTGGAAAATAATCGGCAGCCAGTGGAGCTCCTTAAACAGGGGAGTAGACCAATGATCTGTATAAAGCTGCTTCCTATGTTCCCTGTCTCAGCTGCTGAGAATTCAGTGACAGAAGACAAGCACAGACTCTTCTGAAATCACAGAATTAATTATTTACATCTCACATTATTGCAGGGATAAGATACTACCACTGCAAAACATTTGAGGTAAAAGCTAAAGAAACTCACCATAAGGGGTGCAAAATTGTTAAAAATGTGTGCCAGGGTGATGAGTACTGTTGGTTCTCCGTGGAGTTGCCAAGTGGAAGAGTCCCTCTCCACCAGCTTCCCTTCCTAAAAAAAATGAAATGCATGTTACACAACATTTTTAAGCAGACTCTAATTTCACTTCAGTACATTTTTGCTTACATTAGTGATAGCCCTTGGGCAGACCTCTACTCTCGCAATATGCCTTAGTTCTACAGAAAGGTATCAACCCCACTAATACTTTCTACAGCTTCACATTCTTCCTGACTAGGGAGTAATAGTTCATCAATATCTTGAGGGCCTGGAGCTCCATCCATGAGCTAAATATTACAGGGCTGCTGCTGACATTCAGTTAAACTACTATGCTGTGTGACTTCATCTTACTTATCACTTTTCTATCCTCTCTTGATTAATTAGCTCAGGTTTGTGCAAGAGGAGGAGAACAACATTCCGTGTAATGATGTCATAGCATCTTGTTTGAACATATAGGGTTTGGAAGCAGTCAGGTATGCCCCATGACTTTTAGTCTGTTCCTTGGTTTCTATCCATTCCCTTCCATCTTAGCAATTCACATCTTGAACACCAATGCAAATACTTTTCAGTTTGCATTATTGGGATCCAGAGAGGCCTATTTCACCAATTTTGATTTCTGATTTGTACACGAATGATTAAAGCCAATGTCACGCTGATATGATGGGATGTTCTTCTCCCACTGCCCCAATTTTACCATGTCCACAAAACCAACATCTGCAGGTTACATGTTTGGAGGACATGGAAGAAGGATTACCTTCCCCTCATTATGCTGAACTCAATGGGGAATAATAATAATAATAATAATAATAATAATAATAATTTAAAAAAAACTTTATTTATACCCCGCCACCATCTCCCCAACGGGGACTCGGGGCAGCTAACATGGGGCCATGCCCAGAGCAATACAATATAATAAAATATAAAAACAACATATCATAGCACCTTTAAAAAATACAATAAATGATAATAGGCATTACATCAATAAATCAAAAAACAATAAAACAAGGGCAGGCCGCATGAACACAAAGATAAAACCTGGAGTGAGAGGGACAGAGGGGTACTCCACTGCGGGCAGGGACATATGGAAGTGGGGTAATCTAGAGGATAGATGTTCGGGGTGGGAGTAACACAGAAATATTTAACAGAAATTACTCACCGAAGGCACAGCGGAAGAGCCATGTTTTCAAGTCTTTCCTAAAAGCTAACAGCGTGGGAGCTTGCCTAATTTCAGTAGGTAGTGAGTTCCACAATTGGGGGGCCACAGCAGAAAAGGCCCTCTCCCTTGTACTCACAAGGCGGGCCTGGGATAAAGACAGTGGTGATAAAAGGGCCTCCCCAGATGATCGTAAAGATCGGGCAGGTTTATGGAAGGAGATACGGTCACGGAGGTAGGTGGGTCCCAAACCGTTTAGGGCTTTATAGATGATGGTCTGCACCTGTCACGACCCAGGCTGCAGAGCACCAATAACCATACACAGAGGCCAGAATCTATCTAATATCTTTATTGAAGGAATATATAAAGTTAATAAAAACAAGTGTAGAAAATAGTCCAGAATTAGACCTTTCAGGAAAGGTCAGAATTAGTCCAAAAAAGCAATGTCAAATAAGAAATATTAAGGTCCAAAGTTGTAATCCAATAACCGAAACACTCACTTTGCCAAGCAAAGTGAGGGGAGATGACAAGGTCCTTTAGTCCATGAAACTTGAGCGTGGCTAGGAAATAACTTGATACTTGAAACAAGGCTTGAACGTGGAACAGGGTAACTAAGAACAAGAACAAGGTCCGTGGAATAACTTGGTAAAATCCGTGAAACAAGGCAAGGATTGATCCTGGGAAACAAGGCAAGGTCCGTAGATAAACAAAGGCTGGGAAGCAAGGCGAAGGCTGGATAGCAAGGCAAGGCTTGAGCAGGAGCGAGGCTTGAATCGGAGCGCGCTGTCCAGACACAACTCGCTCCGTAGGCTGACGAATTGACTCCGCGAAGTTACTACGCGGGCAAAACACCTAAATAGAGTCTAACTTTCCCGCCGAAGCAGTTCTCTGGGAAACAGAACCGAAAGCTAAACTCTGAGACCAGATGTGAGACTCCCCAAAGATTCTCACGAGAAGCAGTCTTAATTGGCCACATTCTTAGCTGCAATCCTCGCACTCCTGCGCGAAGCTGATTCCAAACTTCTCTGTTGTTTACAAAACTCCCGGCGCAAGAACACGGGAGAAGTAGACTCTGGGCTTGTTTGACATACTTCTGGGAGACAACTTTCCTGCAGGTGCAAGGTTCCCAGATCTGCCTGGGAAAGATCTGGCTGAGAGGAATCCAGTTCAGACTGGGAAGGTAAAAAACCCAAGTTTTCATCTTCATCAGAAATTACAATGTCCTGAGCAGGACTACAAGGCCCATGGGTCATCACACTATCCCCCTCCTCAAGGCCCCTCCCAAACTGGGGCCCTCTCCCCGAGGCGCGAGGTCGCGGTTTGGTGGGATAGGTCTGATGAAAGCGACGGGTTAGATCAGGAGCATGGACTGTGGAGGCGTCTTCCCAAGAGCGTTCCTCAGGGCCAAAACCCACCCAGTCAATGAGATATTGTAGGCGGCGGCGGTGAAAGCGAGAATCCAAAATGTCCTCAACCTCGAACTCCTCCTCCCCATCCATCAAAACAGGAGGGGGGGCCGGTTGGTCTGTATCAGGTCGCACACCATCCGCCGGAAGGAGCAGGGAACGGTGAAACACTGGGTGAATGCGCATTGAACGCGGAAGTTGGAGTTTGAAAGTCACGGGGTTTAATTGCGCCACCACTGGATAGGGGCCAATGAAACGGGCATCTAACTTCCGGCAAGGGCGGTGGGAGGGCAAAAAGCGAGTGGACAGGAAAACCCGATCTCCTACCTTGATTTCGGGGCCCGGCTGGCGATGTTTGTCAGCGTGGCGTTTATAGTCCTCCTTGGCTTGGTCCAGTTGCTGGAGCAAAAGTTGTTGCACCGCTGTGAGTTCCTGCAGCCAATCCTCTGCTGCGGGAACTTCTGAAGTTTCAATGACAGGGGGGAAGAAACGTGGATGGAAGCCGTAGTTTGCAAAGAACGGCGTTTCTTTTGTAGAAGCTTGAACTCCATTGTTGTAGGCAAACTCAGACAGTGGTAACAGAGAAGCCCAATTGTCCTGTTGATAGTTTACATAACAGCGAAGATACTGCTCCAAAGTGGCATTGGTGCGCTCCGTTTGCCCATCTGTTTGGGGATGATGAGCTGAAGATAAGCGAGAGTCTATGCCCAATAGTTTTTGTAGTGCCTTCCAAAAACGAGAGGTGAATTGAGATCCACGGTCTGTGACTAAACTCTTGGGCAATCCATGTAGTCTGAAAACATGTTGAAGAAATAGATCCGCAGTTTCTTTGGCCGTGGGGAGGCCTTCGCAGGGAATGAAATGGGCTAACTTGGTGAAAAGGTCCACCACCACTAGGATCGTGGTGAATCCACAGGAAGGTGGTAGGTCAGTGATGAAATCCGCGGAAATTATTTCCCATGGGCGAGATGGGGTAGGAAGGGGGTGTAAAAGCCCTGAGGGCTTCTCCCTTCGTATCTTGGAGCGCTGGCATACAGGGCAGGTGTTGACATATTTTTCCACATCCTTGCGGATCTTGGGCCACCAAAAATCCCTTAGGATCAAATGCATAGTTTTAAATAGTCCGAAGTGTCCTGCTGGTTTGCAGTCATGACACAGACGAAGCGCTTTTTCCCTGCCCGGTCCGGGTGGGATATAAACATGATTTCTATAGCAGAGCAGCCCATCTTTAAGCGAAAAGGGAAAATGCAGACCTTGGCGAAGTTGGTCCTGCGCCCAGGCATCTGCTTGCTGACTAGCCCTGATTTCTTGAGCACAGATGGGTCCTGGAGTAGGGGAAGTTGAACCAATGGGAATGGATTTGGTGTTCCCCACCGTGAGCGTGGCAAAGTTCTCGGGTTGTAGCAGTTGGGATTCAAAGGTCTCCTTGCGTCCTGCAGCGTATTCCGGTTTACGTGACAGGGCGTCTGCTTGCTTGGTTTGGGCTGGGGTCACATAATGGATCTGGAAGTTGAAACGTTCAAAGAATAAAGCCCAACGTTGCTGCCTCTGATTTAGTTTGCGGGCAGTTCTTAGATGTTCTAGATTACGATGATCAGTGTGGACTTCAATGGGAAATTTGGCCCCTTCTAGCCAATGTCTCCAAGTTTCAAAGGCTGCCTTTATGGCCAGTAGTTCTTTTTCCCAAATGGTGTAATTTCTCTCTGGTGTGGTTAGTTGACGAGAGTAAAAGGCACAGGGATGGAGGTGATCTCCCACCGGTTGTAAGAGTACAGCCCCAATTGCCACATCAGAGGCGTCCGCTTGCACAACAAAAGGGGTTCCAGGATTTGGGTGCTGTAGAATTGGCTGGGAGGTGAATAGTTTCTTTAGTTGCTGGAACCCTTTCTCTGCTTGATCAGTCCAGCGGAAAGGCTGCTTTCCACGGATGCAGCTAGTGATGGGGTCGGACCAGCGGGCAAAATCTGGAATGAACTTGCGGTAATAGTTCGCGAACCCCAAGAAACGCTGCACCTCTTTCTTGTTAGTTGGCGCCCGCCATTCCAATACTGCTGAAACCTTGGCTGGATCCATGGAAAGCCCTAGAGGCGAGATGCGGTAACCAAGGAAATCTACCTCTTGTAGATCAAAGGCGCATTTTTCCAGCTTGGCATAAAGTCCATGATCCCGCAATCGTTGTAACACCATTTTGACGTGGTTCTCATGTTCTGATTGTGATCTAGAAAACACCAAAAAATCGTCCAGGTAGATTATCAAGAACCTGTCTAGATAGTCCTGAAAAATGTCATTGACAAAATGCTGGAACGTTGCGGGAGCTCCGCATAAACCGAAATTCATAACTCGGGACTCGAATAATCCGAATTTGGTCTGGAAGGCGGTCTTCCACTCGTCCCCTTCCCTGATGCGAACTAAGTTGTAAGCCCCCCGAAGATCCAGCTTGGTGTAAACCTTGGCTCCTCGAAGCCGATCCAGTAGATCCGAGATTAAGGGCAGGGGATAGCTGTTCCGCTTGGTGATATTGTTCAATGCTCTGTAGTCCACCACCAAGCGTAGTTCCCCTGACTTCTTCTTCACAAACATCACTGGGGAGGCGGCTGGGGATTGAGAGGGTCTGATGAATCCCTTGCGAAGGTTTGTCTCTAGGAATTCCCTGAGAGCTTCTTGCTCTGGTTCAGTCAGGGAGTAGAGATGCCCTCGCGGAATCGGGGCCCCCTCCACCAAGTCAATGGCACAGTCATAAGGTCTATGTGGGGGTAATTTTTCGGCTTCTTTCTCATTGAATACATCCCAATACTCGGAGTACTTCTTTGGCAAGGTGATGATGGGCTCGGTGTCTGTGGCATGGCATACCTTGGCTACGAGGCAATGGTTTTGGCAGTACGGTGAAGCAAACTGCAGTTCTCTGTTGGACCAGGAGATGTTAGGGTCGTGGAGAGTCAGCCATGGAATTCCCAAAATCACAGGAAAATGGGGAACCTCGGTAACAAAGAAGGAAATCTCTTCCATATGTTCCCTTATCCACATCCTGGTGGGTTCCGACCACTGACTTACGGGGCCCGTCTTGAGGGGACGGCCGTCTATGGCTTGCACCACACGGGCATTCTTGAAATCATGATATTGTAATCCCAGAGAGTCGGCATACTCTCTATCGATGAAATTGTTGGTAGCTCCAGAGTCTATCATGGCGTGGATCATGACGGGTCCCCTTTTTGCTGACCATAATGTGACCACGAGAAGGAACAGGACCCCGGTTGGCGGCTCTTGGATGGATTTTTTGACCGGGTTGGCGAGCCTCTCTACACCCGGTCGTTGGCTTCCCCCGCCGGCTGTGTGCCAGTCGGCTCAGAGGCCTTCGTCTCCGTGGAGGACGCCGCCGCAAGACGGGCGGCAGGCTTCCCTTTGGCTGGGCACTCTCTGGCGAAGTGGCCCCCGTTCCCGCAGTACCAGCAGAGGTTTAAGCGTTGACGACGGGCCTTCTCGGCGGCATCTAGTCTGGGACGCACATTGCCCAACTGCATCGGCACCTCCTCGCCTCCTCTGGGGTATGGGGTTGGCGGTGGGGGTCTCCACACCGGACGTGGCTGAACGCTGGCGGGAGCGGGGGGTTTTGCCCCGGCTCTACTGCCCTGGCCTCGAACCCACTGTTTCCTGTTGGCAATCATGACTTCAGCCCGTAGACATTGATCAATGAGTGCCTCAAGGGTCTGGGGAGGATCCACCTTGGAGATTTCTTCCAGCATTTCAATGTTGAGACCCTCCCGGAATTGTCCCCTGAGGGCTACATCGTTCCAGCCGGTGTTGTGGGCCAGCACTCGGAACTCGGCTATATACTGAGACATAGGTCTGTCTCCTTGGAAAAGACGACGGAGTTTGTGACCGGCTGCCTCCAAATTGTCCTCGATTCCCCAAGTCTCCTTGAGGTGGTCCAAGAAGTGTTGTGCTGATCTTAGGTGTGGAGAGGTTTGGTCGAACAGGGCCGTCGCCCAGCTGGCCGCTGGCCCGTCTAGAAGACTGTAAACCCATGCCACTTTGATGTCTTCTTGGGGAAACTCGGCAGCACGGGCCTCTAGATAAGCTTGACATTGGCGACGGAAGACATGAACCTTAGAAGCTTCTCCAGTAAACTTGGTTGGCAACGCCATGGCCGGGAGACGAGCTCCGCGTTCCTTCAAACCCCTTATTTCTCCATCCTGTGCATTGAGCTTATCACGGATTCGGTCCACCTCTTCCTTGTCGATGGTGTAGGTAATCGGCTGGCCGCTCGGCCCAGGTACGACTCCGGTAGACATTCTGGCCGAGGTTAATTGGTGCTTAGGGTGGCGGAGTCAAACTGTCACGACCCAGGCTGCAGAGCACCAATAACCATACACAGAGGCCAGAATCTATCTAATATCTTTATTGAAGGAATATATAAAGTTAATAAAAACAAGTGTAGAAAATAGTCCAGAATTAGACCTTTCAGGAAAGGTCAGAATTAGTCCAAAAAAGCAATGTCAAATAAGAAATATTAAGGTCCAAAGTTGTAATCCAATAACCGAAACACTCACTTTGCCAAGCAAAGTGAGGGGAGATGACAAGGTCCTTTAGTCCATGAAACTTGAGCGTGGCTAGGAAATAACTTGATACTTGAAACAAGGCTTGAACGTGGAACAGGGTAACTAAGAACAAGAACAAGGTCCGTGGAATAACTTGGTAAAATCCGTGAAACAAGGCAAGGATTGATCCTGGGAAACAAGGCAAGGTCCGTAGATAAACAAAGGCTGGGAAGCAAGGCGAAGGCTGGATAGCAAGGCAAGGCTTGAGCAGGAGCGAGGCTTGAATCGGAGCGCGCTGTCCAGACACAACTCGCTCCGTAGGCTGACGAATTGACTCCGCGAAGTTACTACGCGGGCAAAACACCTAAATAGAGTCTAACTTTCCCGCCGAAGCAGTTCTCTGGGAAACAGAACCGAAAGCTAAACTCTGAGACCAGATGTGAGACTCCCCAAAGATTCTCACGAGAAGCAGTCTTAATTGGCCACATTCTTAGCTGCAATCCTCGCACTCCTGCGCGAAGCTGATTCCAAACTTCTCTGTTGTTTACAAAACTCCCGGCGCAAGAACACGGGAGAAGTAGACTCTGGGCTTGTTTGACATACTTCTGGGAGACAACTTTCCTGCAGGTGCAAGGTTCCCAGATCTGCCTGGGAAAGATCTGGCTGAGAGGAATCCAGTTCAGACTGGGAAGGTAAAAAACCCAAGTTTTCATCTTCATCAGAAATTACAATGTCCTGAGCAGGACTACAAGGCCCATGGGTCATCACAGCACCTTGAACTGGGACCGGAAGATGAATGGGAGCCAGTGGAGCTCCTTAAACAAGGGAGTGGATCTCTCCCTGTAACTTGCCCCCGTTATTAATCTGGCCGCCGAGCGTTGGACCAATTGTAATTTCCGGGCCATCTTCAAGGGAAGCCCCACGTAGAGCGCATTACAGTAGTCCAGTCTAGAGGTAACTAAGGCATGGACCACCGTGGTCAAATCAGACTTCACGAGGTATGGTCGCAGTTGGCGCACAAGTTTGAGTTGTGCAAAGGCCCTCCCGGCCACCGCCGACACCTGTGCTTCAAGCGTCAACGCTGAATCCAGGAGGACCCCCAAACTGCGGACCTGTGATTTCAGGGGGAGTGCAACCCCGTCCAGCACAGGTTGCCACCCAATACCCCGATCCGACGTACGACTGACCAGGAGGGCCTCTGTCTTGTCGGGATTGATTCTCAGCTTGTTCCTCCTCATCCAGTCCGCCACAGCGGCCAGGCACTGGTTCAGCACCCGAGGGGCTTCCTTGGAGTCAGATGGAAACGAGTAGTGGATTTGCGTGTCATCTGCGTAGAGATGGCAACTCCCTCCAAAACTCCGGATGACCTCTCCCAGCGGTTTCATGTAGATGTTAAATAGCATGGGGGATAAGATAGACCCCTGCGGTCAATGGCCAGGGGTCCGAGCAGGTGTCCCCCAGCTTCACCATCTGGGAGCGGCCCTCCAGGAAGGACTGGAGCCACTGCAAAACCGTGCTACCGAGCCCCATCCCAGAGAGCCGCCCCAGAAGGATACCATGGTCAATGGTATCGAAAGCTGCTGAGATATCCAGGAGAACCAACAGGGTCACACTCCCCCTGTCCAGTTCCCTGCGGAGGTCATCCACCAAGGCGACCAAAGCCGTCTCGGTACTGTGCCCAGGCCTGAAGCCAGACTGCGAGCAGTCCAGAAAATCGGTGTCATCGAGAAACCCCTGGAGCTGCGTGACAACCACCCGCTCCAGAACCTTGCCCAAAAATGGGAGGTTGGAGATTGGTCTATAATTGTCACAAACCGATGGGTCTAACAAGGACTTTTTTAGTAGCGGTTTTACCACCGCTTGCTTAAAACAGGATGGAAATGACCCTTGACCCAAGGAGGCACAAACCACTCCAACAACCCATCTTTGGCCAGTTTAACCAGCCAAGAGGGACAAGGATCTAGAGCGCAAGTGGTCGCCCTCACAGACCCAAGAATCCCCTCCACGTCATCAGGAAGAACAAGCCGAAAAGAATCCCATAAGATCGAACCGACAGGTGCCTCGGTTACCTCCGCTGAAACAACAGTCAAGCTGGAGTCCAACTCATGACGTATCTGAGCAACTTTGCCTGCGAAATGGTGCGCGAACTCGCTGCACCGAGTTGCCAAGTCATCGGGAAGCTCCTGGGTCTCAGGGGGCCGCAGGAGCTCCCCAACAACTCGGAACAACTCCGATGGCCTATTGGCCGCAGACGCTATGCGGGCAGTCGTGAAAGCTTTCCTGGCTGCTCGCAGAGCCACGGAGTAAGCCTTAATAGCGGCTTTAGCCCGTGCTTGGTCGGACACATCCTGAGATTTCCTCCAGATGCACTCTAGTCCCCTCCTCGCACATTTCATCACGGCCAGCTCCTCAGTGAACCAAGGAGTTGACGTGGCTCTACGCAGCGAGAGGGGACGTTCGGGAGCGATCGTGTCCAGTGCCCTTGCTAGCTCACTATTATAGCGATCAGCCAGGACATCAACAGGATCGCCAGTCTCCAGAACAGTGAATACAGTGTTCTCTCACTACTTCACAGTTCAATTTTCGCGGATTCACTGTTTTTCAATAAACTCTAAAAGACTATTATAAATAATAAAAAATTACAATTTACAGCCTAAGGAAGGGAGAAGGAGAAGCCAAATGGAGAGAAAAGGAGCCCAAGCGGCAATGGGAGGAGAAGGAGGCGATTTATCAACACACAATTGGTTGATAAAGACTTAAAATAGTGTATAACTACTAAAATAATGTATAAATATTAAAATAAATATAGTGTCCCTACTTCGTGGATTTTCACTTATTGCTGGTGGTCCTGGAACCTAACCCCAGCAATAAGTGAGGGAACACTGTATTTCCAAATACAGTAGAGCCTCGCTTATCCGTGCTCCGCTTATCTGAGCGTCTGTATCATCCGAGGCGCAGGGGCTTGCCAGGGCCGCAGGGAAGGTGTCTCGAGGGAGGGAGGCAGGCTCCGGAGGAAGTTCTAATGGAGCTGGTGGGAGCCTTTGCGCTCCTCAAAGGTGAAAAGGAAGGCGTGGGGAGAAGAAATCCGCCATTAGAACTTCCTCCAGAGCCTGCCTCCCTCCCTCGAGGTACCTTCCCCGCGCTTGTATTATAGGCGCCCCCTATTATCCTAGATTTCCGTTATCCGAGATCGCGCCCACCTGTTCGACTCGGATGAGCGGGGCTCTACTGTATTGTATATACCAGAGGCTCTTTCCCTAAAAATTACCTTGACATGTCCCCAGTCCTTTTTCTCTTTTCAGCAACAGGCAGAAACTCTTATATGTAACCTGGGTTTAAACTATTTCATTTTACACTGGGTTAGGGTTTTATTAGGCTTATATTTTAATGTTGTAAGAAAATCTCCCAGTTCAATATTTTGGCTGAAGAGCAGTTAATAAGCACATAATACAGCAAAACACTCATAATTTAGTAAATCCCATGTTGAATCCACTTTGGCCAGGCCAAAACTCAATACATTTAATAATGAAAATGCGATCTTACCGAAATATCTATTCCAATATTAATAACATTTTTCAGGTATCCCAACAGCTTGTGGGCTTTTACTAGGTCTGTGGCTGGTTTATCTTGTAAGGGCCGGTATCCCTCCACCTGATAGGTTTGAAATTATTAAGGGAAAACCATATAATTGTATAAATAATATGTATTTCATTCACTGAGCTACTTTCACAAGCTTTGCTTTCATCTTTCAATCCAAGCTTCCAGAGAGCCTACCACATTCACTGTTATTTCATATTTTTCTATGTCCTGCACCACAGATCAAGCACAGTATGCACTGAAACAAACATCCAAAGAAAAAGAGGCTAGAACCCTTCCTTCTCATGATAATCACTTTTTCAAAACTAATACACAGTCTCCCATAGGCTTAAGTGGCACAATTGTGCTCATCTCATTTAAGTGCACCTATAATGACAGATATTCATATAGCTGCCTCCTGCCATACCACACTGCCACAGTCCTACAATGAATGAGTTTCCTCATTCAAAACCTCTGGGGCAGCGTTGCTAATGCATAAGCAGAAGTTGCCTTTAAATCTGTGTTTCAGAGTACTTTTCACTTGCTTGAAACATGTGCTGATTTAGAAAGTCTGATACTTATTGACTGAAAATGGAAATGCAAGTATCAAATTACAACATCTTTAAATACATAAAATAATTGTCATCTTTTAAAAGGCAAATAACCTAAGATTACAATGAGCATCCAGAATTTAAGCAGCATTTTTCTAAGTATTATAATGTCAACGAGAATCACAGGACCAATAGAAAAGTGTAGCATGGGTCTCATCCTAGGGAAAGATCCTGGTACATTAAGATACTGGCATTTGGGTTGCTGTGAGTTTTCCGGGCTGTATGGCTATGTTCCAGAAGCATTCTCTCCTGACATTTCGCTCACATCTATGGCAGACATCCTAAGAGGTGTGAGGTCTGTTGGAAAATTGAGTATGTATCTGTGGAAAGTCCAGGTTGGGAGAAAGAACTCTTGTATGTTTGAGGCAAGTGTGAATGTTGCAATTGATTACCTTTATTAGCATTTAATGACCTTGCAGAGTCTAAGGAAGAAGCCAGGCTTTGTATCTGCAAAGTCATTCAATGCTAAGGTAATCCACTGCAACATTCACACTTGCCTCCAACAGACAAGACTTCTTTCTCCCACCCTGGACATTCCACAGATATATAAGCCCAGCGTTCCTAAATTCCAACAGACCCCACACCTCTCAGGATGCCTGCCATAGATGTGAGCGAAATGTCAGGAGAGAATGCTTCTGGAACGTGGTCATACAGCTCGGAAAACTCACAGCACCCCATGATTCCGGTCATGAAAGCCTTCGACAACATACTGGCATTTCTTTGAAACAATCTTTCAGGAGTTCAACTAGAAGTACTGTCAAAGGATATCGGAGTGGACGGCTCCCAAAGTTAAACGCAACAGATTCCTTGAATGACAGGCTGATGGCAGGAAAGTAGGCCATCCCAGAGCCTCGCGAGATGTTATCAAAAGCTGTTCCTAGAGATACACCGTTTCTGAAGAATGGAAAGAAGAAGATAAATTCCTGAAAATCTTATACATTATAAACACAGAGGATGTATGCCTCTGATACAACATTGTTTTTAACAGCTTTTTACTTATTCATTTTAATGAGATTTTAAAAGATTTTAATAACTGTAACATTTAATTCTATTTTAATATTTATATTTTATAGGTTTTAAAATTGTATAGGTTTTACGAATGTAAGCCAGAAGAACATAAAAGCAAAAGAAGTCATAGCCCAATGGGTTATCTTCTGCATTGCAATGTAGTTTGACATCACTTTAACTGCCATAGCTCAACATAAAGAAAATAAAGAAAAAAACTGATTTCCAAGTGAAGAATTCACCCAGTTAATTTTTATTCAAAAATACATAAATTAGCATTGCTAGAACTTTGTTCAATGCTCTGTTCTTTCTAAGAAAGCTATTTACTCACTTGGTGACAGAATATTGCTTTACTTTCTGAGCAGAATCATATATGTGGCAGAACAAACTGTTCCACCATATTTGCCAATACTACTCATCATTTTGCACAATAACTGTTGTGCAAGCAATTATTACAGATCAGTTCTCAATTTTCACTGTTTCCCCAAGCATAAAAGATTGGAATTTTGGATTAGTTGTTGCCACCAACCTACAACTCCCAGGATTCCATAGCATTGAACTATGGCAGTTAAAGTGGTGTCAAACTGCATTTATTTAACAATGTAGATGTAACCTCAGTCTCAGCTGATTCTATTATTTCCCAACAAAATAATGGTATCAAAATGATTTTAAATAACCAATTCAGTTTTTAAAGATATTGAAATATGAAGTATATTGCCATAAGATTACATATATGAAAGAAGCACCTGGGAGGAATAACCACCGGAAACCTGTATTTCTTAAATTTAAGATAGCACATAATGTCGGCTTGTTTTCTGCTGCCCTGGAAACTAGGACTCCTAGCAATGGGTTCAAATTACAGGAAAGGAAATTCCACTTGAACATTAGGAAGATCTTCCTGACTGGAAGAGCTGTTCAGCAGTGGAACTTTCTGCCTCGGAGTGTGGTGGAAAGAGGTTGGACTAGATAGCCCATGTGGTCTCTTCCAACTTGTTTATTCTATGATTCTATAATTCTATTATTCGATGTCCAGGCTAGTCTCACCCATTAGCATGGAACAGCACAGAGCTTGGTTTCCTTCTCGCAAACAAAAGGAAAATTGCTGTTTATCCTGTTATTCCAGAAATTCCAGCCTGAATGGAAGTATACTCTGGCTCCTTCATCAGTCTGAATGCTAAAGGAAACTGGGTGAGGTATGTGTAAGTGTAACCAGTCGGTCCTCTATATACACGGATTCAACCATCCACAGCTTGATATATATATACACACACACACACACACACACACACACACACACTAGCTGTGCCTGGCCACGCATTGCTGTGGCGAAGTATGGTGGTATGGGAAACAAAGTATTGAGGAATTGGTGGTAGTTAAGGTAAAGGGTAAATGTTTTCCCCTGACATTAAGTCCAGTCATGTCTGACTCAGGGGGTAGGTGCTCATCTCCATTTCTAAGCCGAAGAGCCGGCGTTGTCTGTAGACTCCTCCAAGGTCATGTGGGCTGCATGGAGCGCCGTTACCTTCCCGCCGGAGCAGTACCTATTGATGCATTCACATTTACGTGTTTTCGAACTTCTGGGTTGGCAGAAGCTGGGGCTAACAGTGAGGGCTCACTCTGGTCCCCCAATTCAAACCTGCAGCGTTTCGGTCCAGAAGTTCAGCAGCTCAGCGCTTTAACACGCTACGCCATCAGGGGATATTATTTCCTAAAGGTTGTGAATATACAATATTTCTGATTGGGTTTTTTTTGTCTGTTGGAGGCAAGTATGAATGCTGCAATTAGGGAAAATGATTAGGATGTAATGGCCTTACAGCTTTAAAGCCTGGCTGTTTCCTCCCTGAGTAAATATTTTTTGGGAGGTGTTAGCCGGCCCTGATTGTTTCCTGTCTGGAATTCCCTTCTTTTCAGAGTGGTGTTCTTTGCGATATTTTATGTGCTTCTACTGTCTGTGGCCCTGAGAAAACAGGATTTGCCAGACTTTGATGATGGGAATACTTTGTTGGGAGGTGTTAGCTGGCCCTGATTGTTTCCTGTGTGGAGTTCCCCAGTTTTCAGAGTGTTGTTCTTTATTTAGTGTTCTGATTTTAGAGATTGTATTGTTCTGTTTTATTATACCACATTAATTTTTATATATTCTGATTTTAGTGTTTTTGAATACTTGGAGCCAGATTGTATTCATTTTCACGGTTGACCGCAACACAATAATAATAATAATAATAATAATAATAATAATAATGATAGTAATAATAATGACTTTGGTAATACACAGTGCTTCACTCCCTTCTCAGCTTCCTTTCTGGAAGAATCCTTACTTGGGAGGTGTTAGCCGGCCATGATTGTTTCCTTTGTGGAATTTCCAATTTCCCTGCTTTCAGAGTGTTGCTCTTTATTTACTGTCCTGGTTTTAGAGATTATATTGTTCTGCATTATTCTATCCCAGTAATTATTTCATATTAAAGTAGAATCTCACTTATCCAACATTCGCTTATACAATGTTCTGGATTATCCAACGCAGTCTGCCTTTTCGTAATCAATGTTTTTGTAGTCAGTGTTTTAAATTCATTGTGATATTTTAGTGGTAAATTTGTAAATACAGTACAGTAGAGTCTCACTTATCCAAAATAAACGGGCTGGCAGAATGTTGGATAAACGAATATGTTGGATAATAAGGAGGCATTAAGGAAAAGCCTATTAAACATCAAATTAGGTTATGATTTTACAAATGAAGCACCAAAACATCATGTTAGACAACAAATTTGGCAGAAAAAGTAGTTCAATACGCAGTAATGCTATGTAGTAATTACTGTATTTATGAATTTAGCAACAAAATATCACCAAAATATATTGAAAACATTGACTACAAAAATGCGTTGGATAATCCAGAACGTTGGATAAGCGAGTGTTGGATAAGTGAGACTCTACTGTAATTACTACATAGCATTACTGCACATGGAACTACTTTTTCTGTCAAATTTGTTGTATAACATGATGTTTTGGTGCTTAATTTATATAACGATTACCTAATTTGATGTTTAATCGGCTTTTCCTGAATCCCTTCTTATTATCCAACATATTCACTTATCCTGCCGGCCTGTTTATGTTGGATAAGTGAGACTCTACTGTATATTGATAATCTTATATTATCTGCTTAGAACTGGATTATATGAGGCCCCTTCTTCACAGCTGTATAAAATGCACACTGAAGTGGATTATATGGTAGTGTGGAGTCAAGATAATCCAGTACCAAGCAGATAATATAAGATTATAAATGGGTTATATAGCTATGTGGAAGGGCCTTGAGTCTACACTGCCATATAATCCAGTGCAAATTAGATAATCTGTGGAAGAGGCCTAAGTGAGGCCTAAGTCTGCCTGTCCCCTGGGCTGAGTTGGTTGCTAGGAGACCAAATGGGCAGAGATTAGTCCTCTAACTGGCAGCAATTGAATAAAAACAATTATTCCTTTCCCTCTAATTAGGACTTTATTTTTCTTTTCTTTTTGTTGTATCAACCTAGAGGCGTGGATGATGGGTTGTGCTGTCAAATTTCGAGGTTGGGGGGGGCCTGTAGTTTTGTTGTTTTGTTGGTCGCCGTGATGCCATCACTCATAGATATATATATAAAGGTTTCAATAAACAAAAATTGATTTTGCCATTTTATATAAGAGACACCCTTATATATAATGGGACTTGAACATCTATGGATTTTGGTATCCATGGGGATCTCAGAAGCAAACTCCAATAGAGACCAAGTGCCCATTGAATATCTTAAGGCAGCGAGACATATTAATCTTGATTAGATGCTGCTGCTTTTACATAAGTTCAAACAAAGTAATTTGAACTTACTATCTTTCTTAATCCTTTCCATGATTTCTTTTTTTAGTTTGCATATTTATTAGATTATCTTCCTGTGGGTAGGAGCTGTTTTATATTTTCATTATAAAACATTTAGAAATTTCTCATAAACAAGAAATAAAAATTAGAGCTCCACAGAACATTGTAGAACATGTGATACAAGGGACCTTATTGAATTATGATTCACCTCTTGGTGGAGCTTGAATTAAGATTTCAGTTAATATATTTGGGGATATGACAGGACAGTGTACAATAGATGAGCAAAAACCTGGTCTCTATTGGTCTTATAAGGATACTTACAGGCAGAAGGAAATGCTTCCCTCATCCAAGTCTATCAAACAGCTGACAATGTCCCCTGCTGCCCAAGACTGCAGAAAAAGAAACCATGTGTGATTAGTGAAGTATGTATTCAGTTTTGGCAGGATATTGTCAGAAAGAGCCTGCTCTTAAATCAGTAAAGCAGACTGTAGGTCAATGCCCTTCCAGAAAATAATGCCAGTCTCCATAACATTCCATTCCAAAGACCAATTATCTTCATCCCTGCTGTGCCCCATCCTCAAAATGCCCTCCTGCTGTTTATTACAACATATATGGTGCATTTATATTACACCAAGTGCAAGATATAGCATAGGTGACACCTGGCTTGACAACAGTACATACGATAGGGATCTAAGAGTCTTAGGAGATCACAAGATGGACATGAGTCAATAGTGATGTGGCAGCTCGAAAGGTCAATGAAATTCTAGGCTGCATCAATAGAAGAACAGTGTAATAAGAATAAAGGGAAGTACTACTTTATTTTGCTTCGGTCAGAATATTGTATCCAGTTTTGGGCACAGCACCACAATTCAAGAAGCATAGTGACACATTAGAAGGTGTGTAGAGGAAAACAAGCAAAATGGTAAAATGCTCTATGAAAAGCGGCTTAGTGAGCTAGTTATGTTTTGTCTGCTAAGAGCTTTTCAAAAGTGGAATATGCTGCCTCCTAGTGTGGTGGTATCTCCTTCTTTGGAAGTCTTTAAACAGAGGCTGGATGGCCAGTGCTTTAACTAAGCATTCCTGCAACTATGTTGCATGCTTTATTCTAGAGGAAGGAACTAGTAACCAACCTCTGAGTATTCCTTGCCCCAGATAACCTTAAGAAATTAATGGGGTCACCTTAAGTCAACAGATGGACCAATGGTTTAATTTAACATAAAGTTTACCTCCCAAGTTTCAAATTCTAGAACCAAGTAAAACAGAGATGCAAAACCCTTATGATAAGTTTACTCATTTAGGCAAAAAAAAAATTCAAATTAGATACTCACTTTACCATAGTTGGTGGTGGTCACATTCCATTTCCGCACTCGATTTCCATCATAGGCATATGAATCAGGAGTGTCTCCAACTCCCTCCTATAGAAAATGAAAGCAAAGAAAGTACCATAACCAAAAATGCTTGGAAAAGTATAAGGATTTAGCATATTTGATGCCTGTCTTTTGAAGTACATTTCCCTACCCCTACATAGCATCCCAAAGATAAGAATTCTGAGTAAGTTTTAGGCTGCACTTTACTATGGCCCAATAGTTTACTAGCACAGAATATTTACAACACAATAGCAAAACCATTCATCTTAAAAGCGGAGTGTTTCAGCATGTCATATACTTTATGCTTTTGTAAAGTTTTTCATGGTGCTGCTTCCCTTATTCCATAAAATATTGAAAATCTCATATCAACAAGAATTGAAGAATACAGAGTCTAAACCAGAGAACCCATAGCTGGGGAAACACTTCCACGGGGCAATATAAAATTCAAACATCAATGCACACTTGTAATATTAAGGTTTTCCAGTAATAATCAGATCGAGTTCTGTTTCCAAGAGAAGCAGAGAATGTGCTGTGGAAGGAAGTTTTAAGTTCCCTAGGCCAGCCTTAGGTATAAGCTTTCAAGAACAAGATCACAACACAAGACCCTTCCAGTACACACAACTAAATCAGAATGCAATATCTATAATGAAATTCATAATACAAAATGAAGAAGAAGAAGAAGAAGAAGAAGAAGAAGAAGAAGAAGAAGAAGAAGAAGAAGAAGAAGAAGAAGAAGAAGAGACAATCTCCTCAGTACTGCACACTGAGGGCCATTGAAATTAGAAACTTAACAGTCTGGAACAGAGGTGTTAAACCTGTGGCTCTAGGACTAAACAAGTCTAGAACTACACAATGTTATTATATTACCTCTTGATTGAATCGACAGTTGAGAGTGCACCAGCCAATCTGCATGAGGCCTTGGGAAGAAATCAAAACTTCGTAGATCCATTTTCCTAAAAGTAGAACAGAGCAGCAAAAGTGTTGTAAAGAAGTGTGTGTTTTATTTTGATTTATGGATGACATGTTTGTTTGATTTTGTTTTAAAAGTCATGTTTGGCTATGTTTAAAATGGGTAAGTATTAGAGTTGATAATATGTAGGGGAAGGTAACCGGCTCAGCATTCTGAGACAGGTTACCATAGTAACAGGGGTGGAGCCAATCGCCGTTTGGAGAGAAAAGGAGGGAACGTTTTAAACCCACTTTAGTCTGTAATGGTGGAATTACAGTGAAGACTGATTCTCAAGTGGAGGATCAGGGTGGCTCAAATGAGGGAATTTGAGTCAATTCTAAAATAAAGTGACTTATTTTAGGGAGTGTGTGTTTTTTAGTCACGGGGAAGACACTGGTTCCAAGTTAGGAAAAACCAGAAAAACTCAGGTCTCTAGTTGTGTCAAATTAAGCAAGTTGGGTGACTTGTTTATATTTATTGTAGAGTCTGAGTAGTAAGGGGAAGTAATCCCGGTTAGATCCAAAGTGATCAGGTTTAGACTGCTCAAGGGAAAGGAGCAAGTATTTTGAAAGTGTATTCCTCATAAGTTATATTTGCAACAGATTAAGGAAGTTTAACTCTGAGAAATAAATTGTAACCACTAAGCTTTGTACCTGAAATAAACTTGTTTTTGTTCTTTAAACCATCTAAGTCTCTGTCACACTCATATTCTAAGCTAAGCAACGTCACCATCAAAAGTGAAATAAATAAAGAAAGCTTAAAAAGAAGTATCCTCTGCCTGACATCTCCTCTATTGGTGGCAGCGGTTATATAAAATCATCATCGAGACATCTTTACATTTTGGTGGCAAGGGTGGGATAAAAAGATTCCTCCCTGCCTCACCTCTTTACATTTTGGTGGCAGAGGAGGGATTTAAAAGGATTCCTCCCTGCCTCAGTTCTTCGCAAATTGGTGGCAGCGGTGGGATTTAAAAGGATTCCTCCCTGCCACACCTTTACAAGCGTCATATGAAAAACCTTGGTTAAATGCTATAGGCTGAAATTGCTGAAATGTCAAAAGCCCCCAAACACCCGGAAGCTTTCTAAAAGGATATGTACATTCTCCCTGCCCCTTCATATTGCTGTTTTCATTAATATTTATAGGTCTAAGGATCCTATCATTGTTATTGTTATTCTTATAGTGCCATTATTTGCCTCTGTCATGACAACATCATATGGAATGCTGGGATTTGCAGTTTAGAGAAGGACACTGAGAATCCTCAGCAAGAGAGCCATTGGCCCTCTATAAACTACAAAGCCAAGAATTCCACAGGATGAGTCGTAGCAGGTAAATTGGAATAACAGCAATAACAATATAATGGGATAAAGCTCTAACCGTAATATGTTTATAGGTCTACTTGGGTGGCAACAATTAAATGCTAAAATCTTTCTATAGATTAACTGAAACAATGATGGTCCAAAATTAAAGTTTAGGATTTATGTACTCTCACTATTAATACATTGCTCTCCAATGATTACAAATATATGCCCACTTTGACCAATACTATAGTTGAACTATTTTCCCCTGAACTCTTACCTTTATATACACAAGTAGTAGCTCTGATAGAGCCAAAGTTACTATGGCCAATTACCTGATATCAGAAAAAGAAAAAAGAGAACTGTTAAATGCTATTTACAACAGTCATTCAACCCTAAGGATTTTATTATATCTTACAGAAACCGCTGGAAAAGTATCAGAACACTTCTAAGAATTCAAGTCTCAAATAATATCAACAGGAGTTTGCTCCTACCAAAAGAAAGAAAGCACACAAAGAAATCCCTGACACCTGCAAGTACACAGGATATAGGAACAGAAACAGCAACAATAAAAAGCATGTCTAAATTATTATATCCAGCTTCCATTTCACAAGGACAAACACTTGGTGGCCCCACAAACTGCCTGATAGGCTATGTGGACAGGTGGGGATCAGTAGGAAATAAGAACCTGGAGTATGCCAGTTTCAGGCACCAGATGGGCTTCATCACAGCAAGTCTAAATATCTGCCAGAAACAGCAAGGACAAGACACAGAATGCCAGATGGAATGGTAGAAGAATGTAAAGAACAAACGACTGCAAATGCAACAAACCCCTAGTACTAAAATCATGCCTATGACAATTGAGAAGAGTGCTGCTAATAAAAAGAGATGTTAGTAAACACAGAAGGAAACTATCATTTATCCTTAAGGTCACCCAAATGTTTGGTGCCCTGGACTGCCAAGCAATGCACAGCTGCTGTAAAATTCAGTTCAAAGGTGCTTCTGTTCCTACTTCCTTGGTTGACACACTAGAAACCAGACTGGCAAGTGAAATATAGTGGCAAGGAAAAAAAAACTACAGAGCAATCTTCTGCTATTTTAAAACACAAAAATATCAGTAGTAGCACATGTGAGAAATAAAAACGAATACTATAAGGACACTGACACAGAGGGTGCAGATATTACACTGATATTATAATACAATTCAAATCCAGCTCGAGGGTGGGGTGTCCACAAAATGTGCATTTTAAGTGTGTGCTGTATTGTGGATCAAGCCAGAAACTGTATGTTTAAAAAAACTTCATCAGAAAATCCAAAATGTCAGATAATGTGCTGCAATAGATCAGAGTATATCCCATGCAGGATTCAAAACCTGGATGATCCCGAACAGACATGGATAAGCACATCAATGCATCTCAGTGGACTGGTTAAGAAAAAAATCCTGCACTTTCTAGCTGCTGTTTAACAGTGGATACTGAAGTTCCTGGGTTTAGTTCCAATCTGACATCAGCTGATATTGTGGCCACCATCCCAGCCTCTAACTGAATTCTGAGGTGTTTGTTTAAGCACCAAAACCAGTTTGTTTTAATCCACTTCTAAACTGGATTATAGTGTTCATGTGAACTACCCAGAGCAGTAAAAAAATACTAATAAAACAGAAGCAGATCTGTAGAATCACAAAAGAAGGCAGAATTTAAGAGGACACTGCAAGAATATGAAACTGAGATTTGTAATACGATAGTAGCCAATTGACAAGAGGCACAATACAAGAATGAGTGATATAATTCATATCACACACGAGGAAATGTTTCAGGATTGCAGACATCAGAGGACTTATAAAATTCTATAGCAGTAATGAAAAGTATAAAGTTGACTTATGATAGAGTGGTACAATGTATCAAATGTACAATGCATCTCACAGCAACTCTAGATAAAACCCAACTCCTGCTAACACAAAGGAACAGTGCATTTATGTTAACCATAGTTAATAAATCAGAAGCCATCCTTTTGAATATGACATTTCTTCTTATATTTCCAATTTTCCTGTTAACCACAATTAAATGTTTTTCTACCACCAACATGAACCACAGTTGATATTTGCCTAACATCAATATCTGAAATATACCTCTAACTTTAGTTTCAGATTCAAGTTAAATGGGAGCCCTCTTTAACTTTAGTCAAAGTTATCATCGATACTGGAAAACTATCGAACCTGCCAGAGGACTTTCTTCTAGCAAAACAACAATGCAGTGAAGGAAATGCACATTTCCAGGGCTGGCATTTGATTTGTGATTAAGAAATAGCTATTGTTACATTTGCATCAGCCTTCAAAGAGAAGGCGAATGGGAATGCAGAAAGAAACACTGTAGCAAGAAAGTCTTAGTAAATACTGCAGTTCTTTCAAGTTCCTTAAGGCTGAGCACTGTGCATTCAGAGTGTTTACTTCACACTCACCCCAAGCAGGTCATCATCCACCAGCAAGAGCCCCTCAAAGCCACTGGTGTGATCCAAGACCACAATAGAAGGGCCAAGTCTGCCCTCTACTACCTGATCTGTAATAAAAGTTGAGGAATCATGAGACAAATTTAAAAAACAGTGTAAGATATGTGGTGGCCAAGGTTAAACACTGTTTGCAATTTTATAAGAAAAGGGGAGAAACAAGACTTCCATCACCAACTATGATATTACATGATATACAAAAGAAACACAAAAGAACATTCAACACAAGTTTTCTAAAGAAACAGAGAAAGCCATGTAGCTATGGTTACACTCATCACATGTTGTATTTTCTCACTAGGTATCCAAAACTGTATGTCTTGTCACCCATAAAATCCAAAAGGAGCATTGGAGAGCAAGAGCATGAATTTTTGGCAGATGTTGGGATTAAGAAACAGCAAAAACATTGAGCTTGTGTATCTAAAAGATATTTCACCACAGCGTCCATTTCTACAGTTTCCACAAGAATTCAAGTAACTGTGAGCAGAACAGATCTTTAAAAAGGATGATATAGCATATTATGAAGGAGACTATGGAATGCATGTGAAAGATGATTATGTAAAGGTAAAGGTTTCCCCTGACATTAAGTCCAGTCATGTCTGACTCTGGGGGTTGGTGCTCATCTCCATTTCTAAGCCGAAGAGCCAGTGTTGTCTATAGACACCTCCAAGGTCATGTGGCCGGCATGACTGCATGGAGCGCCGCTACCTTCCTGCCAGAGAGGTACGTATTGATCTACTCACATTGGCATGTTTTCGAACTGCTAGGTTGGCAGGAGCTGGAGCTAACAGCAGCCGCTCACGCTGCTGCCGGGGTTTGAACCTGGGACCTTTCAGTCTCCAGCTCAGTGCTTTAACGCACTCCGTCACCGGGGCTCCAAAAGGTGATTATATTTATTTATTTGTATCCCATTTGTTCCCTAGAATTGGGGTTCAAAGAAGCTTATCATTTAAATGATTAATACAATTAAAACATACAAAAATTGACATTAAAATAGAATTAAATTAAACACAGTAATAAAACACAATATTAAAATATAGCATCACATTAAAAGCATAAATAAGTAAATACCGTAGGTAAATAAATATTTTTAAAAGTTCAGTCTGAAACAATATTTTCCTTCCCAGGCCATTCTTTTAAAGCATTTTATTTTATTTTAAGAAGGATTTGTATCCAAATAAATCTGTGTTGGTTTATAAAGGAAGAAACTCCAGTATGTATCTGATGTCAGATCGCAGAAGAAAAAGCAATTATTTCACTGAAATAAAATCCTGAGAGTTGTGTCTAATTCATTCAATTAATTCAAAGGACTGACTCTTGTTTCTTATTGGAAATTAGCATATTAGTGCTTGACGTGTACTATAAGAAGGTAACTAGGCTCAAGAATAAAATTTCAGTAAGACACTATCTTGCTTCTTTTTGGAAATTCCAAACTAAACAGATATTCTAAGTAAACCTACCTTGACCATCTTCAGACCCGCCATTTTCTGTCAGCAAATGTTCTATGTGTTCTTGTAGATTTTGGAAGGACAGGTGCTTTCTAAAAAAAAGTGAACCATCTTTCAGAGGTTTCACATGACCCTCAAGAAATCCTAAAACAGAATGCTTTAACTATTTCAGTCTTGCTCATCATAAACTATTAATTCAAGTGAATTATGTGATTTATAAGCACAAGATAGAAAGGAAATAACTACTTGAAATGGTAAAAATTGAAAATATATTCAATGATGAATCAGATTGTGTCTGAAGGGAAATTAATGACATGATTTCTAACATACATTCTCTATTGCTCACTTTATGACTCTCTCATGTGTCAACATATCATCTCACTTTGCTGCTCTGTACATAGAAAGCTCTAAAAGAAAATAAATAGTTCTTCCACCTGCATCCCATGCAATTTCCCTCCCTATTCCCCAATGTCTTTTGTTCCAGTATGAATTTTATATATAATCTTAGCTATTATTCAATTTTAAGTGACAATATTTCTCCTTGCTTTCTAATGAACTAACACAAAAAACAAGATGATACAATTTTTTATAAGCAGGCAGGAAAATCAAAAGTTTCCTTGAATCCCTAAACCACCACCCTACATTTCAGTTGCTGGATCATATTTTGTTCAGGCCTAAAGTAAGACCACAATCCAACAAAAGGTAATTTTTATATTAAGCATTCTCTTTTCCTATCCAGGTTATGATCTCAAGAAACATATCAAAGAAACTTGATTATAAGGTTTGTGAAATTTAAAAGGGAAAAAAGGGAAAATAGAATACTTCAAGAATGTGTGTGAGCAACTGTGGAAAAGCAACAAGGAGCCACTCAGTTCCTTTTCCTCCTCCTGGTAACCTCTGCTCATCCAAAGTAAAAAAGGATGAAAGTTATTTTTAGCCGCAACTCACTTGTGAGTTCAGAAGCTAAGTATATAGTGGGTGGAATTTGACCTAGCAGATCTTTAAGTACAAACATACAACAGTCATTCAGCCAGAGAAACATTAACATGAGGTGTTTCAAACTGTACTAACAGTGTCCTGAAGGAATCTGCACTTCCAGAAATAGAAATGAAAGTATTCTTTCAAACAACAGAATTTATTCTGTGCTATTAACCTAATTGGCTTCACTGTGAAATAAAAATGAAATTAAAGGACTCATTTTGCAATTTTTCTGCAGGCTTCAATTGGGACTAATGTAGTAGTATACCAGTGTAAAATAACAAAAAGATGATAATCAGACAAAAGAAAGATGCAAGTCTAATTAAACAAAGTAAATTACATCACACTCTGTGATGTACTAGATAGCAATTTTTAAATATATAAGTTTACAAACACAATTGTGAACATCTTATAAGATATTATTAATTTTGAAACTGAAAAATCACGCCTGATTTTTTCTGAATGTTCTAGATATTTAAAAAAGTTTCAGTTACATCATTACTAGCCATTTGTAGTGACATTGTCAGATATATCAAAAATCTAGATCAGTAATTGATGCTCCATCTCTGCCTCTCCCAAACACCTTCATAATGAAAGCATGCAAGCCAGTTCTGAAATTCTGCAGTAGAATTAATGTTTTGTTTCATCTAACATCAGTGATATTCTTTTGTGTTTCCAAGAAAGTAATGGTGATTAGTAACTAAAAGAACAGATGGGCATACTGCGTCAACGTACCTGCCTTGTTCTTTTGAAAAAAAATGTAGATATAAATGAAAATACAATCATTCCTCCATATCTACAGATTCTGTATCTGTATCCATAGACTCAACTATCTACAGCCTTAAAAATATTTTTAATCCAAAAAGCAAACAATTCATTTTATATGAGGAACACCATTTTACTATGCCACTGTCTATAAGGGCACTTGAGCATTTTGGTATGCATAGGGGGTCCTGGAACCAAACTCCAGATGACTTCAAGGGCCCACATCATCAGCAGCAGCACAAGAACTTTGTTTGGCCTTGTGTAAATCAGGATTCATCATACCTGTAGGCAGCAGTAGGTTGAATTCCCTCAGCACTGGGGAAGATGCGATGCAGGTAATCATTTAAGAGCTTGCTGTTCACTATTCCTGTGATAACCAACAAGAGATAACTCAGCGATGATCTATCAGATATTACCCAAAAAAATCAGGTTGTCTTCTTGGAATTCTTAGAATTATATTCTATTTACTTTTTCCAAACAATGTAAAACTGTATACATGACATCCTTTCCTGGCAATCAAGACATGCCTCACATCAGGAAGGCTGCTGTGCCACATGCCTCCAGACCATTCTTTGTCTAACATAGTTAGAATTACATCATAGTAAATGAAAAACAGAAAACTGGAAATTAAGATTGCAGTTCTAGTGAGATCTTTTCATGACCAGTAATTTACAACCCAAACCTGAGCATGTTTATTTGAAATTAAGTCCCATTAAGTTCAATGGACAATCTGAGGTGTGCCTAGGGTTGTAGCCTTTGCTTCTAAGCATCTGCTCCACAAGAAGTATTTTCATCCACTATTTCCCAGCAGGTACAATAAACAAATGAAAAACTGTGCCTCTCATTATGGATGCTTATCTACTTCTAGATTCCTACATAAGAACATTAATAAAGTTTATGTAAGATGACATACAGGAAGGTGCTGTCTGAAGGAATCAAACAGTACATTAATGTACCTCCTGCCTCTCAAGGTTGTCAAGCTGTTATTTGAGTATTTACACATTCTCTTGAGTTACTTGGTAAGGGGAACTGCAGTATGCTGCCTGAAATGGCAGATCTGTCTGGCCTTCCCTTATTATTTCTCTTTGCCTCTCTGCTTCTTTTTTCACATGAACACTGTAAATGTGCAAAGATCAGCAAGAGGATAATGACAGACAAGCAAAATAAAAATAAATTAGAGTAAGTGGACAGAAAATCCTAACATTCTACAGAATTATTTGCCTTTTTTGCAGTTACAATTCAACATGTAAGCTATAAGTTTCTACTGTCCCTGTTTTTACTAATATACTAAGCAGAAGTGATATTTAAAATTGCTCTATTTTGAGCAGGGACATCCATCTGCTTTAAATCGTGTCTCTGCAAATGAATATAAATTAATATTTCTTTATACAATAGACCCTTAAACAGCACTCAGGGGGATTGGTAGATGTCAGATAAATGTAGTTTCTAGTTGCTTGAGAGTTACTATTAAAATAGGCCTAATTAATATTATACCCCACACTATACCATACCATAAACTCTGTATTGGCTTGATAGTGATATTAAAATACAATAATAAAAACCAAATAAAGACAAGCTTAACTTAATGTAACAGTTACAGTTTTACTATTACAAAAACAATTTTTTAAAAAATATTTCTTCTATTTATTTTTGCTGGTTGCTTGAAAATTCCAGTTGCTTGAATTTTCTGAGAAACTACTATACTAACATTTTCTTCATGACTATCTGTTGACCACAACTGAAGTTAGATTCACATTAACATTTTGTCACAAGGTGAATTTTCTGATTCGCTTGTAACAGATGTTTCATGTAGTTTACAATGCAACGGTTTAGACTCATTTTGGGAGACTTTCTGAACACATGCTGACTTACAATAAAATGACTCCTAAGGCAAGGAAACAAGTACAATTCAACCACAAGGAAAATTTAAAAAACTAAATGTCACTTTGGAGTCAAGAAAGGTCATAGTATTTGCTTAATAATAAATAAATAAATATTTCATTTATAGACTGCCCTCTCTCCCTGAGGGGAGTCAGGGAGGTTTACAGACAAAAAGGCAAACATTTCAAAGCCATAATCAAATTTATACATATCAAAATAATACAAAATAACATCAGTAACCCTATAACTGTAGCTTGGTCTTATTCCCCTCCCCCACCTGCCAAAGAGTATTCCTTTTTCCAGCTAAATGTACTTCATTCCACTTCCCATTAGAAACTTGTTTTTGTTTCTTTGGATGTCATTAACACTTCTGTCTTTCGCTACATTTAAAATCCTATTTATACGCTTTGAATGTATTGCACAGTAAAGACTCACTTAGCCAAACCCACAGGCCATTATATATTCCTGTAATTACAGACCTAGTAAGACTGTTTCTCTGAATACTTTATATGTCTGAAAACAAACCGTCAACCACATCTACCATCCTCCTCACAGTGTAAGATGGTTTCATATCAACATGGTTTCAACTAGGTTTACTAATTACTAGCCTCAAAGAACATTTCAGAGATTTAAGATACAATCTTGTGCACTTTTACCGGAGAAAAAAAATCAAAATAAAATCAGTGGGACTAACTTCTGATTCCATGAATCCTCCTGACTGATCTTTAGGCAGTTTTTCACCTGAATTCTCTGTGTGTGCACATGTGTGTAGGTACATACATGTGCACAATGACTTTGGGTTGGTTGGGGCAAACTTTCTACAATCTCCAAGTGTGCTCATACTGACATTTTATTTATTGAAAGTACTGGACCCCTGTCATCTTTTGAATCTGGTCAGCCTACTGGGATTACATACTGCTATTAAGCTTAGAAATTAAGCTGTAATTCCAATTATCTGTCAATTAACAGATGTTCCTTCGCTGCTAGACTTCACAAAAGGGCTACAACAAAAAGGTATCTGCTAACAAAGTGATAAAAGTAGGTCAGGAGGCAACTTCATTTCCACAGCTGAAGCTGGAACAAAGGTATCATGGTATTCTGCTAATTAGTATCTGTCAAAATGTTTTTGAGGCGTACTGTTTTCCTCTATCACCCACCCAGCCAAGGCAATCTAAACATTGTTCCTACCTGCGATCATGGACTTTTCTGGCTCTGTGCTTAACCTGTAATTCTTCCGAGAAAATGTTGTGCCAGAACCTCTTGATGTCATAATTCAGGTCCGTGTGAATGGCCACTAACATTAAACTGAAAAGGGAAGGAAAGTAAACGTATCAGAAATTGAATCATTTGCAAGAGATGGGAAAGATGTTAAAGGTTTTTCTGCTCCTCCACAAAACTGAAGGAGAGTAGCAGGGTAAACACACAAACAATTTTGCATTTGATGTGTTGAAGATGCATGTTTCATTTCTCCAGTGCTCAGGTAGCAGATATTGTGGGATTTTCTGCCTTGATATTCTGGGCTATATGGCTGTATGGAAGGGCCCTAAGCATGTCCTGTAAAACCACCAGGACTCTTGCTGTTTCCAGAGAGTGTTAGAGAGTTCTGGAGTCAAATGCAATTAACATTAATGAGTGGAAGCAGATATGCAGAAAAATCTACCCATAATTAACATTATTTCATTTGGCAAAAGCCAGAAAAGAAGAAAATATTACAAATCCCTAATAAAACTACAAAGCTAGAAAAAAAAGAACCACACAAAAAAGAGGATAGAAGTTCATTGAAAACTAAACCATTAAAACTGTTAAAAATGTGATTGTAAAATAAAGAAGGTAAGGCACACCATGACAGTGACACAGAAAGACCAATCTAACCTAAATATATGACTCACTCCAGAGAGTCAAAATTTGTTTCAACAAACACATCTCTCTAAAACATACACATGCGTAACATAAATGGTATTACCTAAAACAGTTCTAAATAACTGAAAATAAAAGACAGTGAAATCTGCATTTATCATGATAGTAATACAATGAGCAATACAGATGTCCAAAGCCTGTGCAGAGAACAGCAACATCCCAAAAGTTGACATTTAATCAGACACATATCCCCTCCATTCTCATTACAAATTTCCACTGTCACTTTTAACCTACATTTGAACTTGTCCTCTCTTCCACACAATGTATTCCACTTCTAAGATAACTGAAGCAGATATTGAGGAGTCTCACCTGTTTTATGCTCCAACTGTTATTGGTTTATCTTGTCAACATTTTGTGTGTGACAACCAGGGATGATTATTTTCTTTCACCAATATCCACTTTTCCTATAGTTACCATCTTGGTGCCAATTTCACAGATTTATCCCTTTTTATGTCTGTTAGGAATAGCTGATATAAACAGCCTTATAATAATAATACTAATAATAATAATAATAATAATAATAACAACAACAACAACAACAACAACACTTTATTTATACCCCGCCACCATCTCCCCGTGGGGACTCGGGGCAGCTCACAACATTACAAAAGTAACAGCGCAAATACATTAAACAATATACACAGTTTAAAACACAAGAAGATTATAAAGCAGAAGTTAAAACAAAGGTTTATATAACAGTAATAATATCAAACAACCACCAATGCAAATCCGTCAACTTCAAAGGTGGGGGAGGGACTGTAGCAGCAATATAAGATAAAATCATTAGATTAAAATACCCCGATGAAAGGAGCCTAATAACATTCAGAATAGAATTATAATGAGGCTGGTCATCCAATAGCTGTCTCTCCAAAGGCCAGCCCAAACATCCAGGTTTTCAATTGTTTCTTAAAGGATGGTAGGGAGGGTGCCAACTTAATCTCCCTAGGGAGGGAGTTCCAGAGCCTAGGGGCCACAGCCGAGAAGGCCCTTTACTTTTCCTTCCCTGTTCACACATTCTCTGTAAGGGGTTCTGGAAGTAGCTTTTCACTTTGCTTGTTGTGGGCCGATACATACAGCTACAATAGGATCAGCTACATGGAAACCCATTTTTTTCCAGCTCAAGGTTTATTGTGTAGTTTATTGCAGATATGCTACCACTGAATGCCACGTGCTTTTTTAGCCTTCTTTTACCATCTTCACAGTGTTGATGTTGCTTTAAAAAAGTTTCCAGCTGAAGAGAGGATAGGGAGGAAATAAGGGTGGCCAGACTGAAAGAGTCTTCATAAAAGAAAATTCTTTCTCAGAGGCTTTTGTAACTGGGGTATAGCCTTATATGGCATTTTCACTTTTTCTTCAAAACCAAGGGTCATCAAATAGACATGACCTGCAAGAGGTTCTGGTCAGAATAAAGTGCTGCCATAGAATCTGATGCCATGAGATGTGCTGATAATTACAAATTACAAAGAAGGGTGCTTCTACACTGCAGAATTAATGCAGTTTGACACCACTTTAACTGCCATGGTTCAGTGCCATGAAATTCTAGAATTTGTTGTTTGTTGAGACACCAGCATTCTTTGGAAAAGAAGGCTAAAGACCTTGTAAAACTGCAATGCTTGTGATTACAAAACATTGAGCCATAACTATCAAAGTGGTGCCTGTCAGGACCCAGGCTACAGAGCACCAATAACCATGCGCAGAGGCCAGATTCTATCTAATATCTTTATTAAAGGAATATATAAAGTCAATAAAAACAAGTGAAGAATATAGTTTAGAAGTAGACCTTTCAGGAAAGGTCAAATATAGTCCAGGAAAACAATGTCCAATATGTGATATTAGAGTCCAAAGTTATAATCCAATAACCGAAACACACACTTTGCCAAGCAAAGTGTGGGGAAATGACAGGGTCCTTTAGTCCAATGGAGCTTGACAACAAGGCTGGAAGCAAACTAGATTCTTGGCAAACAAGACTTGATACGAGGCAACAAGAGGCAAGAAGCAAGAACGAGGTCCGTGGCAAGATCCGGGGACAAGGCAGGCTTGGAACTAGAACAAGGTCCGTGGCAAGGTCTTGGGAACAAAGAACTGGAGTAGCGTAGTCCACACACGATCTCACTCCTGAAGCTGACGAATTGACTCCGCAACGATTTCCTTGCGGGTAAACACCTATATAGGATCTTGTTTTCCCGCCAAGGAACACTTTCCCTGGGGAACAAGAAGCGAAACCCATACTGTGTCCAGATGCATGACTCCTTAAGATTTCCCAAGGGAAACAGGCTTAATCAGCTAATTGTCTGGCAGCGATTCTGGCGCTTCAGCGATTCGCCTCCCTAGCGCCTCTATCTCGATTATAATTATCCCGGCGAGAGAACGGGGGAGATTTCTGCTCAAGGCTTGTTTGGCTGACTTCTTGTGGGCAAACATCTTGCAGGTGCAGGGGCTCCAATTCTGGCTGAAACGGTGGGAAACCCAAGTCTTCCTCTTCGTCTGCCACAATAATACTAGGAAGGGGACTACATGGCCCATGAGACATCACAGTGCCAGACTTCATTAATTCCACAATGTAGATGTTCCCTAAGACTGCTATCAAAGGAAAATAGACAACTCATGTAGGAAGATACAGATATCAATGGCTACTGGTTATTAGACCTATATGGTACATACAGAGTAACAGATGTTTCTGAACGCCACTTGCCTGGGGACTACAATGATAGATATTATCCTCATTACGTGCTTATGGGTTTTCCATAAGCATCTGATTGGGCATAACAGAAAACCAGATGCTGACCTACACAGTCCTTTCATGTGATCCACAGGAGCTTTTCCTATATTCACAGAGTTCACACAGACTCTGTAGGTCTGAAACTTCAGTCCATTGGATGAAGACCTTGGAGTCCTCGTGGACAACAAGTTAAACAAGTTTTGTACGCCGCCCTGAGTTTTGTACGCCGCCCTGAGTCCCTTCGGGTGAGAAGGGTGGGATATAAATGTTGGAAATAAATAAATAAATAAAAAAAACATGAGCCTACAATGCGATGCGGCTGCTTAAAAAGCCAACGGGATTCTGCCCTGCATCAATAGGGGTATAGCATCTAGATCCAGGGAAGTCATGCTCCCCCTCTATTCTGCCTTGGTCAGACCACACCTGGAATACTGTGTCCAATTCTGGGCACCGCAATTGAAGGGAGATGTTGACAAGCTGGAAAGCGTCCAGAGGAGGGCAACTAAAATGATCAAGGGTCTGGAGAACAAGCCCTACGAGGAGCGGCTTAAAGAACTGGGCATATTTAGCCTGCAGAAGAGAAGGCTGAGAGGAGACATGACAGCCATGTACAAATACATGAAGGGAAGTCATAGGGAGGAGGGAGCAAGCTTGTTTTCTGCTGCCCTGCAGACTAGGACGTGGAACAACGGCTTCAAACTACAGGAGAGGAGATTCCACCTGAACATCAGGAAGAACTTCCTCACTGTGAGAGCTATTCAGCAGTGGAACTCTCTCCCCCGGACTGTGGTGGAGGCTCCTTCTTTGGAGGCTTTTAAGCAGAGGCTGGATGGCCATCTGTCGGGGGTGCTTTGAACGCGATTTCCTGCTACATGGCAGGGGGTTGGACTGGATGGCCCATGAGGTCTCTCCCAACTCTACTATTCTAAGTAGCTACTATAAGGGGATAATATGAAGACATAAGATACAGGACATTAAATTTTACAGATTTTAATTACATTGTTATCTTGATTGCTACATTAATTATGTGATAACATGCCAGCCATTTGCTAAAATAATATAAACATGGAAAAGGAAACCATACCGATGTCTGTTTTGGCTTCAACAAACAGATTTAGCTGAAAACCCACAAGACAGATTCCTCCCCTGGATTTTCTGAGGTTGATTCAAGTTATATTCAGGATTTGGCCACAGAGCAAGCAACATGAATCCTACTGTATTCCAAAACAGCACTATAGCATCTCTGTACAATGCATGTTGCAATCATTCTGGATCTAAGTGTTGCGAAAGCTAATTCCACATAGCGTAGGATAATGATATCCTTCTAGATTTCCACTGGTGACCAAGAGGAAATTTCAACCACCAGCCTTTTGCCAAAACATTTCCTATAACAGTGGTTCTCAACCTGTGGGTTTCCAGGTGTTTTGCCCTACAACTCCCAGAAATCCCAACCAGTATACCAGCTGTTAGGATTTCTGGGAGTTGAAGGCCAAAACATCTGGGGACCCACAGGTTGAGAACTATTGTCCTATAACCATCAGACCTCTCTCTGACTCCACCACAAGCTTTTCTACTGTTGGGAAGGAGTTGTACACTAACAGCCCCATCCTATGTGGACTCTTACACAAGAGAAAGTTCTATGGAAATATATAGACCTTACTTCAGAGTAAGCTACTTTAGAATTGGATGGTTATGTCTAGAACAGCAAATCCCACTAAACTCAATGCAGTTTATGTGTCAAAATGCATGCTGAAGCTGACACCGAAAATCTCTTCCATTTATCCTTAGTCCACAAGGTACATCTGAGCAGCTTTGCTGCTTTTGCTGGATGGTGTGGGTGGGCAAGGGATTGAAGGCATATCACTTTCCCACAAACAGCAGGACTCCTGTGTGGTGTCAACAGACAGCAAATGGACTTGGACAGGAGACACCCAATAGGCTATACGTGCAGGGTATTCTAAATAGACAGGTAGATACATACATACAGATATGTAGGTACACATATAATGCCTTATACCTCTGGAATATTTTTTACATTTCCTCCCCAAAAAACATAAACACACTTAACAGGATTAAAAACTCCAGTGGTACAGAAATGTCGCAAAATGGCAAGATAAACTTTAAGTACAACTCTGTCCTTCAACCAAGTGGGTGTGCATTTGAATACCCAACATAAAATTCTAATTCAAGATGGAATTTGTAACTGATTAAATCCTGAAAATATTTATTCTTCAATATAAATTTCCTTATCCTTCAAATAATCACCATGGCTGCTCTTAGCGGTTAAAGAGTATACATGGGGACACCATGTACTTACACACAGGAACACAACGGTAATAAAGCACAGGGGTCTGTGCGACAGGAGATTATGAGTAGGGTCTATTTCAGAGAAAGAAACTGCCAATGCACCAACAACTCTGAGTATACCTTGACATACGCAAGTATTTCATGCAATACGTATGAAATGCTTGCGCAAAATCCTGTAAAATCCACAGGGTCTCCTTAAGTCAACAAGTGACTTGAAGGCACACATACATGCTGAAAAATGGAAATTATGTCTGAGTATATTGCTTGGGAACATCACTGAAAGCACTAAAAAAAATAGATTGCTGCCATAAAGAAATCAGATCCGCTGAGACCTTGGAAGCTAAGCAGGATCAGCGCTGATTAATATGTGGATGGGAGACTGCTAAGGAACACCAGGCGCTGTAAGACTATATTTCAGTACAAGGAACTGGCAATCCACCTGCAATTCTGAGTATTCATTGCCTAATAAAACCCTGTGAAACCGTGGGGCCATCCTAAGTCAATAAGCGACTTGAAGACACACAGACTGAGGACCCTTCTACACAGCCATATAACCCAGAATATCAAGGCAGAATAACTCACAATATCTGCTTTAAACTGGGTTATCTGAATCCACATTGCCATATAGTCCACATTGCTAATGGGAGTGGCATACAGGGAGCACACAACCCCCGTGTTGTGCCAACTCCAATGGCTGCTGATTTGCTACCGAACACAATTCAAAGTGCTGGCTTTGACCTATACTGCCCTGAACGGCCCCGGCCCAACTTGCCTGCCTGAACGCATCTCCCTCTTTGAACTATTGTGGAAGTCAATACCTTCTGGGGAGGCCCTGCTCTCAGTCCCACCACCTTTGCAAGCACGACTGGTGCGGACGAGAGGCAAGGCCTTCTCAGTGGTGGCCGCTCGGCTATGGAACTCCCTCCCTAGTGGGATTAGATCGGCCCCTTTCCTCCTGTCATTTTGCAAACAAGTGAAAACTTAGCTTTGGGAGTAAGCATTTGGCCCAGCATAATTACCTGTGCAATATAGGTGAAACTGGCTTTGGATTGATGAAAATGATTATCTGATTATCTGACTTTGGATCTATGCACAATGTTTACATATAATGTTTACATATGTTGTTTTAATGTTGTTTTAAATTGTTGCTTAATTGCTTTTCATTGTTGTTGTTTGGGCATGAAATAATGACACCCATGTAAGTTGCCCTGAGTCCCCTTCAGAGTGAGAAGGGCGGGATACAAATGTTGTAAATAAATAAATAAATCCCAGTTCAAAGCAGATACTGTGGGATTTTATTCAGCTGTGTAGAAAGGGGCCTGAGAAATGGAACAGTATATGTGAGTATATCACCTGAGAAGATCTCTGATTGCACAAAGGAAAATAGATTTCTGCCCTAAAGTCACTAAAGACACCAGATCCCCTCAAATCTTGGCGGCTAAACAGGGTCAGCCCCAGTTAGTACAGGATGGGAGGCCACCAAGGAACACCACATTCTGATTCAAGGCTCTTCTTAGGGCCCTTCCCACACAGCCATATAACCCAGAATATCCAGGCAGCAAATCCCATAATATCTGTTTTGAACTGGGTTGTCTGAGTCTGCACTGCCATGTATTCCAGTTCAAAGCAGATGTTGTGGGATTTCCTGCCTTGATATTCTGGGTTATATGGCTGTGTGGAAGGGCCCAGAGAAGATCTCTGACTGCACTAAAGAAAATAGATTTCTGCCTAAAGACACTAAAGACACCAGATCCCCTCAGATCTTGGCGGCTAAGCAGGGTCAGCTCCGGTTAGTATGGAACGGGAGGCCGCCAATGAACACCAGGCGCTTGAGACCATGGGCCCTTCCACACAGCCATATAACCCAGAATATCCAGGCAGGCAATCCCAAAATATCTGCTTTGAACTGGGTTGTCTGAGTCCGCACTGTCATATATTCCAGTTCAAAGCAGGATTGCCTGCCTTGATATTTTGAGTTATATGGCTGTGTGGAAGGGTTAGGGTTAGGTTCCCAAGGGAGGGACTGGCAAAGGCACCTCTGAGTATTCCCTCCTTGCCGGAGAAACCCCGATGGCATCGTTGGGTGGCCCTAGTTCCACAGGCGAGGTGGAGACAAGAGTCACGCGGACAAGCGAGCCTGTTTGGGAAGAGGAGCCAGAGGAGGGGCCCCTGCGAAGGCCTCCGGGGGCCTGGTGCCAAGGGGCAGGCAGGGGCCGGGTGGAGCTGGCGCGCCGCCGCTTTGGAAGGGGCGGGGGGCGGGGAGAGGTTCAAAAATACGGGCACCAACGGCAGCCCTGGCAGTCCTGCTGCTGTTCCCTGCTGACCTGACCAGGGCCTAATCACCCGGCCTTGGACAGCAACCTGGGCCTGGCGCCTATCCCCTTCCTTCCTTCCCTCGCTCCCTCTGTCCCTCCGGGGCCTCACGGAGAGGCAGTCCGTCAATCAGTCACTGAGGAGAGCCGGGCGCCCTCCGTACTCACCGCCACCGCGCGCCAGGCTCCCTCGCTCGCGCACTCCCTCGCCCGCCTGCCCAGCCCTGCCGGCAGCGGCTCCTCACAACATCCGCCCAACTACGGAACGCCGACAGGGACACACTTGGCAGGGAGACCCAAGTCGCTCCGCCTCCGCCTCCGAGCGCGCGGGCAAAGCTTTCCCTTGGCTGCAGCAGCAGCGGCAGCGCGGTTTCAAAATCCCGCTCCGCCCAAAGAGGGCGCACGGGCACGCGATGCCTCCCCCCCGCCACCGCAGCCCCATCTACTACGCTGCAGAATTAATTAATGCAGTTTGACACCCCCCCCCCCCGCACACACACACACACTTACTTGAATTTCCATTGCCAATGTTATGGAATATGTTGTCGAAGGCTTTCAAGGGCCGGAATCACTGGGTTGCTTTGAGTTTTCCGGGCTGTATGGCCATGTTCCAGAAGCATTCTCTCCTGACGTTTCATCTACATATAGGGAAGGCATCCTTAGAGGTTGTGGGGGCTGTTGGAAACTAGGCAGGTGGGGTTTATGTATCTGGAAGGTCCAGATTGGGGAAAATAACTTTGTCTGCTGGAGGCAGGTGTGAATGTTGCAGTTGGGCACTATTATTAATATTGAATGGCTTTCCAGCTTCAAAGCCTGGCTGCCTCCTGCCAGGGGGGATCTATTTATTCATTTACCCTATTTATACCCTGCCTTTCTCTATCCCAAAGGGGACTCAAGACAGCTTGGGCCAGGTTGGAAAGATACTTGGCAAAGTTAGGTCTGAACAACCAGTGCTTTATTATAGAGCAGGCATGGGAAAACTTGGGCCCTCCACTTAAGCGACTGAGGGGGAAAGGAAAGGGCCTGAGGCCAGGAATGGTGGGAGTTGAAGTCCAAAATACCTGGGCGACCAAAGTTTGCCCATGCCTATTATAGAGTATGTATAGCAAAGGCTTTGACTGTGTAAATCATTGGGGGAGGGCTATGGGTCTCTATGAAAGACAGCATCTGATTGAAGAGGAAACCATTAGGACAGGAAACTGAATAGTTGTCAATTGGCAACGAGGGGGGGGGGGGAGCTGCCAATGCTGCATTTTATCCTGTTTAATTTGCTGTAAAATCTCATAGGTAAACCAAGAATGGAATAGGAGGAAAGGGGCGAGAAAAATTGGAGAAAGGAACACCAATTTAAGATAGTCAGGGTTTTTAAAAAAAAATTGTGTCAGAGTCAACTTGAGAACATACTGCAGATCACTTCTGGTGTGAGAGAATTGGCCATCTACAGAGCCATTGCCCAGGGGACACCCAAATGTGATAGCTGGGAGGCTTCTCTCGTCCCCACAAGCTAGAGCTGATAGACAGGAGCTCATCTTGTCTTGCGGATTCGAACCAGCAACCCAACCTTCTGATCAGCAGTTCCGCCAGCACAAGGGTTTAACCCTAGGCCAAAGACTTAGAACAGTTACTAAAATAAGTCAATGAAGAAAGATAGACTTACAGCATTGAGAAAACAACAATGATCACATTGCCTAATTTCCAACAACCTCTGAGGATGCCTGCCATAGATGTGTGCAAAACATCAGGAGATAATGCTTCTGGAACATGGTCATACAGCCTGGAAAACTCACAGCAACTCAATAATGACCACAGATTATTCACATAAAGTAGATAAGGATATTGAAGTAGATTGAGATTTTCCATATCTTGGCTCAGCCATGAATCAATATGAAGACTGGAGTCAAGCAATCAGAAGAAGACGACTGTGTAAGAGCAGCTATGAAAGAATTAGACAAGATACCAATGTGTAAAGGTATGTAAGTGAATACTAGAGCTAAGATGGTGCATGCCATCCTATTTCCCATTTCTGTGTATGGTTGTGAAAGTTGGACAGTGAAGAGAGTTGGAAGGAAGAAAATCAACTTATTTGAAATGTGGTGCTGGAGAAGAAGAAAGGGCTGCTTTGCCTGAAGTGGAATCATAGGTTCCCAACAGGCACTGCCCTCATTATTGATCTTCTCCCCACAAAAACCCCAGTATCTTCCTGTTTTCCATCCCACTGTGGTTTCCTGGTTGTGCCTTCCCATCTCTCAGCATTTAAAATAACCACACCCCAAATAGTCAATACTGCTATTAATCAACTTTTTCCATATTAACTTTTTAAACACCACAATATCTTTTTTGCCATTTTAACATTTCAGGATTAGCCCAGTAGATGTAGATGTTGACCACAATCTGATTCCATGCTAAACATTTTAATTCTCTCCCCCTCCTCCTCCACCAGTCTATCAGTTCAAATGCCATTATATAAATATCAGCCTTTCTTCCTAGAAAAGGCTTTTTCCTGGTGATATACTTCCTGTTTGCATGTATTAATATTAAATCTGTGTAGGCCTTAAAAGAAAAGGGCATAAACAACACATGTCACACTGGGATAATTTATATCAGAAATGTGTGGAAAGTGAATTGATAATCCATAAATTTGCTAGTGTAGCTATTACAGGAGATGTAGCCCCGAGACCATACGCAGACTCCAAAAACTGTTTTACTGCCCTCAGTCCCGTCCCCTCGAATGCCCCAAAGCACATTTTTTCATCCCCTTCAAATGCAGTTTCCTCTCCTATGAGACTTTAACGTCTAAAAATACCAATTTTTCAAAACCAGAAATCAACTTCTGGCCACTTCCAATCTGTTGAGGGCTCTTCCTGTTTTGGCAGCCTGTACAACCCCCAGAGGATCTCAAGTGCAGAAAACTGGCACCTCAACTTGCTGCAGTTTCCCACCGGAAGTATAGTTGCTTCATGATGCACCCACCTAATGTTCACCAGCAGCATTTTAACCCAGGAGGATTGTTGTCAAAGCTATCCAGGTTATTTGAGCTGGAGAACAGGTTGGGAACAACCAATGCCCTGCTGCTGTTTTCTCTCCTATGAAGGCATAACCTTCCCCACATCTATTATGTGCAATTGTGATGATTTTTCATGGCAGCTGCAGTTGGCTTTGTATGTTAACTCTGTGTGTAGAAGAAAATAAAAGGAATGTTGACAGTGCACATTATTTTTACTCAGGTTCTATTGAATTCAATAAAACTCCCAGACATAGAAGTGAAGCTGATACCAGCAGACTGTTGAAAGTTTTTGACTTGTCAAGACAATGAGGAGCAGGTATTTGTTGTATTACTTTCCCTGCATACTTAAGAGGATTAGTTCCGAAATCCACTTTATTGTCATGTTTTAATAAACCCACACATGTTGTGAGGATATGGAAAAAGCATTAATGTGTTGTAGCACCCTGGTTCTGAAAGACCTTGCACAGTTTGCTCAGACAGTAATTCTATTTTGTCACGACCCACACACCACAAAGTTCAAATTTAAATTGTTACCCTGAGGTCCAATAAGCCAATCCAGCAAGGAAATAATTAGGGGAACAAAGGCAAGGTCAGTGGCAGTATTCCTAGGGGCTGGATTTTGGGGGGCAGCCTGGGTAAAAGGATCTATAATTTGCTGTAATTTCGCCATTAGCTTCTCTCTGTGTGTCATAGCAGGGTATTATAAACAAAATTTGTTAGAAATTATAGTTCCATTATCAGCCCTCTTCTAAGTAGCCTGGACAAAACATATGGTGGACCTGTGCATGTACAAAGCAAGTAGCAGCAAGCGTGCAATACAGGAGGCTTGTTTAATATGTTTGGAAAGGGGGAGTACAACATTTTCCCTTTGTGTGTTTTTTCCTTCAGAACTCTGGATTTATGCTTGTTGGGGATGATGATTTGTACCCTGTTTCCCCGAAAATAAGACATCCCCAAAAAATAAGACCTAGTAGAGGTTTTACTGAATTGCTAAATATAAGGCCTCCCCTGAAAGTAAGACCTAGCAAAGTATTTGTTTGGAAGCATGCCCGGCGGCCGCCAAACAAAACACCATAGCATGCAGGATTGGTAAATGTACATACCAGTTGTATATGGAAATAATGGTAGTAACAAGAAATTCTTGACAGGAGTCACAGTTTGTCTGGTTTGGTTACGTTGGTTTGTGATGACAACTATTGTACAGTATAGAATAAATGTACACTTTTTTGTTCAACAATAAATGTGAATTCTTCTTCATGGAAAAATAAGACATCCCCTGAAAATAAGACCTAGTGCATCTTCGGGAATAAAAAATAATATAAGACACTGTCTTATTTTCGGGGAAACACAGTAGTATGGCACATGAGGTAGGCGCCAGGTTGGTTCTAAATCCATGGTGGGAAAGTGTGCTGCTCTCAGATGTTGTACCTTGGCATGAAACAATGTGGTTGCTATTCCCACCACCACAGTTGCTGCCATGTTGATCCAGGTACACATAAGGCCTTCAACCTAATTGGGTAATTGCTCTGACATGATGATTTGGCAACCAGGTACATAGTGGCCAGGGGTGGGTGGGTGTGTTATATTTTAGCTCTTTTGAGCTTGGTCCAGGGACCTAGTAGCAGTAACCAGCAAAGACCAGAATCTGGAAACAAATCTGAAGGTCAGTGGCAAAGATGAAAACATGCAGATTCAGCAGTGAGCATACTTAATAAATTGAGAGAATTCAAACATTTAAATACAGAAACAACCAAAGGTTAATATGAGGGAAGAAAGAACAACAAGAAATGTACAGATAGATCATTGTTTTCATCATCAAATGCTTTTTAAAATAAATAATCTAGCATTATGATTTAAATTCCATCTATGTCAAACTTCTGTTAGAACAAACTAGCTACAATCCCAACTAGTGGCTGGACTAAAAATGGAGAGAAAGGCAGTGGGAAATGTTGAATAAAATTAGAGCAACTGTATTAAAATGTATACAGTATTCCTCATTTAGCAGCACTTTTCCTTGTTCTGCATTTCAGTCTCAGGTCTCAGTAGGAATAGAATGAGCTGCTTGTGGTTGGAATGATCAGGTGAATCCATGGATTTTGGATGCTGCTGGAGCTGGACAATATATGGTCAAAGATCTACATTTCTGGTAGTGTTCTGTGAATCAATATACCACTCAGCCCACATTGAGTTAAACTTCTTGCCTGAATTTCCCTTCTATAAGCAACATGCTTCTGCTGTACCAAACTGCTGGGGGCGCCAACAGGTAATGCTTTACTGTAGGAGTGGACATCTCAAGTGGGTTTCACCCACCAGAGTATCTCCAGGCATCCGAAAGCTCCTTTCCAAAGGCTACATTTCAAAGGCTACATTTTTGTTTAAGTTCTTTTAAAAAACAAAGATGCCTAGAGAGGTTCCAGCAGCAGTCACTGCTAGTTGCACATCAGGAGGCATCAGAATACAGAACTGGCTATTTAATACTGGAAACTTTAGGGAGCCTGGAGGCTGTACTGAGGCTTCAATGGGACTCATGCAGTCTACAGGCTGCACCTGATCACCACTACTACTTTCTATATCTCAAGACCCTTCAAGACAGGGCCCAAAATGCAGGCTCTGTCGGACTTTTACCTGAGGTATCCAGACAACACCTCAGGTAAAAGCAAAGTAATTTGAAACAAAGCAGGTAAACCTTACTTTGTCCTGAATTACATTGATACGTGATTAAACCTGGGCCTTCCTGAAAGGCCTGGGTCTAATGGAGTGTAGGGCCAGTGGGGACTGACCCATGGGACTGCTCCACAGCCCACCTTGGTTCTTCAGGCTTCCAAAAGCCCAGAGAATTGAGAAGTGTACCCACCCCTCCTCAATTCCCCTAAAAGCCTTAAAATAAAATAAAAAGTCATTGCACTGCCATTAGGACTCTCAGGAGATCTCATGGAGTGTACCAATGATGCACCAGGGGGCCGGGGGGGGGGGGGCAGGAGCGATTCCCTCCCCCCATCCCCACCTCCTGGCGTGTCATTGGTATGTTCTAGGAGACCTTCAGAGAGGCCTAATGGCAGCACATAAGTTTTTCTTTTAATTCTTTGGAGGGGGGTTGGGGTGGTCCCATTCCAGCGTAGTTGTTACTGCGCTGGTATGGAGACCACTCCCCAGGAAAGCCCGAGTCTTTTGGTTGCTCCTGGGGACTTAAACTCACAATGAAGTGGGTTTCTTAAACCCACTTCGTCATGTGTTTAAACCCTGTCTGGAAGTGCCCTTGGTTGTCTTTGTTTCACCTTTATCTGTTTGCTTATTTCCAGATTCAATAATTGGTCGACTTGTATTGTGGAGAAATTCTTTCTGCTTCATGGTTTTTAGGAATTCTCTTTTTTTTTTTTTAAGTTTCTCTCTTTATTAATGAGCGTGAAAAACAGAAAATAAAGTAACATGTAACCATATACAACCACAGAAGAAAAAAGAAAAAAAAAAGAACAAAGAATACAGACAGGTATAACAATTTGCACTATAGTGTCGCTAAACAAAAGAATGGTCACAGATTTGCTATACCATTGTTGTACCTTAACTTATCCTTGTCCCCATTGCCCCTCACCCGTGAACCCGACCCCCTAGACCTCCGATACCCCTCAGTAAGTATCACGTAACTAGCCGTCAACTACCCCTATATCTTCTTTCGCTAAATCCCCTTTATGGCAGACATCAAATCTACCTTTGTCTTCTTTTCCAAGTACCCAAGTGCCAGCCTCCATTTATTTGCAAACTCCTCATTATTTCCTCCTCTGTTGCTGTTTGTCAGCTTGGCCATTTGGATATATTCCCCCAGTTTGTCTCTCCAGTCTCTAATACTTAGCTCTTCTTCCCCCTTCCATGTTTTTGCTATTATTAGTCTTGCTGCAACAAAACAATATTGACAAATTTCTTCATCTCCTGCGCTAATACGCCTTCTAAATAAACCTAATAAGCATGTCTCGGGGTTCTTCTTGACCTTATTGGTAATCATATTATTTGTTTCTTTCACCACTTTTATCCAGAATTCTTGAACTATATTACAGGTCCACCATGTGTGGAAAAATGTTCCTTTTACTTTCTTGCATCTCCAGCAGGCCCCTCTTTCTGTTTTCTCTATCTTCGCCAGAAGCTCTGGAGTTATATATGTTCTATAGAACATTTTAAACATATTCTCTCTAATTGAGCCGGCCAGAGAGAATTTAAACCCCTTTTTCCAGAGATATTCCCATTCTTCCAGGTCTATATTTCTACCAAAGTCTCTGGCCCAAGAGAACATAACAGTTTTTATTTGGTTGTCTGCAAGGTTGTAATCTAGAATAAATTTATAAAGCCTTGAGAGTAAGCCTTTGTTGCCTCTGTCAAAGATACATTCTAACTCGGATTTTTTGGATGCAAATCCCACCGCCGCATCCTTTCTAAATCTATCATGCAGTTGGTAAAAACTGAACCAGTCTTTTAACCCTAATTCTTCTCTGCCCTTAAGTGCCCATTGCCCTCTTTCTTTAACTAAATATTCCTCATACGTTCCAACTTCATTACATGTAGCTGGTCTCAAGACTGCTTCGAGTGGGCGCAGCCACAGAGGGGTTTTGGGCTCTATCCCCTTCTTGTATCTTTTCCACGTTGTTAAGAGACTGGATCTTATAATATGCCTTTTAAATTCTTTATTCACCTTGTCCTTTTCATCCCATAGATAAGCATGCCAGCCATA